>NW_026652286.1:7892822-7901205 GCF_009828535.3 Hylobates moloch | reverse complement strand
CTATCTATCTATCTATCTATCTATCTATCTATCTATCTATCTATCTAATCTATCTATCTATCTAATATCTATCTATCTAATATCTATCTATCTATATACAATTTTTTTTGTTTTTGTTTTTTTGCTTGGGGAGGTGCCCTAGGTCCTGTAGGATGTTTAGCAGCATTCCTAGCCGCTACCCACTAGATGGCAGTAGCATCCTCTCTTCCCCACTCCACCTCCTCACCCCCCATTGTGACAATCAAAATGTCTTCAGACATGAATAATCCTCTCCTCCCCACCGCTCCACTGAAAACCGCTAGGGTACTGGGATGAGTAAATTAGATAGTTTTAAATACTGGACGTAAACTGTCCCTTTCTTTCTTTGAATGATTGGGAGAAATTTGCATGTTCCCTATTCCCCAGCATAATAGAATTGTGGCTCCCAAGATTAGTCCTGGATTGTCCTGCCCCCTTGCCTGTGTAGCTCTGTCTACTGCGACACTCTCCCATCCAGCTTCTGCCTTGCAAATGCCTATCCATCCTCTCAAATTCTTTTTCCTAGGGGAAGTTTCCCCTAATTTTTTCCAACTGCATGATATTTCTCCCTCTAAATACTTTCAAATGTCATTTTTGTTCAATCACGACCTTTGCCTTCTGCCATGTTGTATAGTTATGTATATAATTGTATCATCTCTCCTGTTGAAACTGAAAACTGCATGAGAATGAGATTCATTTTTTTGTGTCTTTTTAGCCACCAGATAAATGAGCACAGTTGCTGGCATATATTAGTTGCTCATTAAATGTTTGTTAAATTTTATTTAGGACACAAACGAAACAAATGACTTATTATAAGGAAACGACTAAAAATGTTAAAGTAAACTAAAAAAAAGTTGGAGAATACAAAATTAAACTTATCTCCAGATGCTTGTTGAAATAGTCAGATAATTGAGCCAATAGAGGTTTATTGTTTAAATTATTCATGCAACTGCCTTAATTCTCTGTTTCTCTTTGCACATGTAGGAACAGCTGAGAAAGAATTATAGTTGTCATTTGAAAACTATTAAGTGATTTGCCTACTGATGGAGTTTGTATTCCTTCGCTAGAAACAGAATTTATCAAATAAAGGAGGTACAAGCAAATCTACATTATTGCTTTATTAATCAAAACAGAGAGCCAAGGAGGCACTGCTAGTGTGGAGTGATGGCACTGAAACTGAACCTTTCCCCCCCCATCTCTTCCTGTGGTTTCAGAAAACAATCACACTTTCTCCCCCACCACACATACAGTTGTTTGCTATGGCAGGTGCAATTCTCTTTTCCCGGGGAGTTTGAAATCTAGCCAAGCTTATGCATGGCCGCTGATGTATGATGCAGTTGTGATAAAGTAGAAGAGAAACTGATCTTCAATTTGGGAAACATGGATTAAAGATCCAACATTAACACTTCATAGCATTGTTAATATGTTATATTGAATAATGCCTCCCCTCAACCCCCCAAAAATGTCCATATTTGAATCTCTGAAACGTGTGGCTATATCTCGTACATGGCAAAAGGGACCTTGCAGGTATGGTTAAGTCATAAATTTTGAAATGGGATATTATCCTGGATGACCTGGCGGGTCCAATGTAATTATAAGCGTCCTTATAAGAGGAAGGCAGGGGATCAAATACCTTATACTGTCAGTTAACATAATTGCTGGGCAAGTGACTCAAGACAAGCCAACCACAAACTTTTTTTTCATGGACTATAAGAAGGGAGAAACCCTTGATTCACTGAGGTGGCCAAAATGATGGAAGGTGAATCCGTAGTTTGGGAATTTCATTGTCACCACATACGAAAGCCAGCCCGAAAAAAATGTCAGCAGTGAGGGAAGTAGAGCTATGAGATTAAGAGTGATAGATTCTATGTTTCAGCTTATTAGGTATTGAACATCTAGATCTAGTCATACCTGAAGCTACTCTGGTTACATGAGCCAATAAAATGTACATGCATATGAATCATGAGAATGGACTGCACCATCCATATTTCTACCAACATTCTGTTTATGATCATATAGGTATTCTCTAAGAAGTATGGAACTTTCTTTACAGCTCACTTCCACTCCTTCTGAGCCCTCACCAGTCACCCTTAATGGTTTGTTCACACCAATACAGGCTGTACTGTAGCATATTCACAATTATGCAACCATCACCACAGTGTCATTTTAGAATATTTTATCATCTGAGAAAGAAACTTTGTACCATTAGCAGTCATTCTCAAGTCCTCATCCTGCCATCAGTAAACACTAATCTACTTTCTATTTCTATAGATTTTCTTATTGTATATTCAAATTGATATAGATATATATCCACATCATATTCATATTCAATATTTCATATAAATGGAATCATACCATGTGTGGTCTTGTGTGTCTGGCTCCTTTCACGCAGCATAATGTTTTCTCTTTTTTTTGAGACGGAGTCTCGCTCTGTCACCCAGGCTGGAGTGCAGTGGCGCAATCTCGGCTCACTGCAAGCTCTGCCTCCCGGGTTCACGCCATTCTCCTGCCTCAGCCTCCCGAGTAGTTGGGACTACAGGCACCCGCCACCACGCCCGGCTAATTTTTTTGTATTTTCTAGTAGAAACGGGGTTTCACCATGTTAGCTAGGATGGCCTCGATCTCCTGACCTCGTGATCCGCCTGCCTCGGCCTCCCAAAGTGCTGAGATTACAAGTGTGAGCCACCGCGCCTGGCCAAGCATAATGTTTTCAAGGTTCATCTATGCCATACCACATATCAGTATTTCATTCCATTTTATTGCCAAATAATATTGCATTATAAGAGTATACCATATTTTATTTCAGTTATTATTATTACAGGGTAGAATATTTTTGAGTAAACAGGACAGAGAAGAAAGGAGCAGAAGTGTATTTTTTTTTTTTTTTGAGACTGTCTTGCTCTGTCACTGGAGTGCAATTGCACAATCTCAGCTCACTGCAACCTCTACCTCTATGACTCAAGTGATTGTCCCACCTCAACCTCCCAAGTAGTAGGGACTGCAGGTGTGCTTTACCACGCCCAGCTAATTTTTTGTATTTTTTGTAGATATGGGGTTTCACCATGTAGCCCAGGCTGCTCTCAAACTCCTGAGCTTAAGCGATCCACCTTCCTCGACCTCCCAAAATGCTGGGATGACAGGCAAGAGCCACCACGCCCCACCAAAAGTATGATCTTAATGGCTGCTCAGGCCCCCAGAAGCAGCAAGAAGATACGTTTGACTAGAAAAGGGAAAGGATGGTTGAGGAGGGATGCTGAACATTCTGTGGAAGCATGCCAGAGGCCCATCTTCTTCCCTCCTGCTGGCCCTGCCTGGAGTCAGGGGAATAACAGGTGACTTGCTCATCCTATATGGAGGCAACCTAATGCAGAAGAAAGTACTGCCTTCTTACTCACTAACTCTGTTAGCTTGGGAGAGTCATTTAAGTCCGTGAAGTATCAGTTTCCTCCAATCATCCCCCTACTTCTCCATTTATTTCCCGCAGCCCTATTCTTACTTCATGAATAATCATGAAGATCATATTGTGAAGAGTGTAAAAGTATTTTATAAATCGGAATATATTTTCAAAAGTACAACAATGCTTCAATAGAACAACGTGCTAGAGGCATTTCGAAATTCTTTCTTATGAAAGGAAAATGCTTTTGAGGTCCTTGAATTCCTTAGGAATTCATAGGTAAATAAGGAATGAATCAGAACCCCCAAGTAGCTATTGTGGTTAGTTGAAAATGGGCCCTAACAGACTCTGATGCCCTTCCAGGTAGCAGTCTATCTTAGTCATCATCGTACCACATTGCTTGCCACAATGTATAGGCTATAGTAACATCAATAAACCTATTTTATTGAAGGAAAATCAGAACTCTCTATAATCGTGGATCAATCGGTACATGCATGATTTGTGTGCTGTATCCTCCGATCATCTTTATTAAAGTAACAAAAAGAAGCACTAGCTTAGCTTAAATTTAATGAGCACGTACTATGTGGCAGACACTGTGCTACACTCGTATATGCATTAACTCACAACAACCACCGCAGCTCCTCAGTAAAGAATTCAGGGGTGACAGAAGTAATATGTTTTTGAAGTTTAAAAGCTAATTTTCAATGCTGACTGTATGCTGGTTTGATTTAAAGTCAAAGCCTTTAAAAGGACTTTGGTTTACTTTACTTATTAGAATTAAGCATAATAACTATATATTATCTCATTTCCAAAGACTGGGTCCTAAAGAAGAATCCAAAGAGTTTTGTTTTGTTTAGGGTCCATTTGAAAATATTTTGAAAACCATATGCATTAATTCTGGATGTGATACACTGTATGGCTCACCTGAGGTGGTTCTTAGTTCAAATTATAGTTTTTAAAGATACTGAGGATTTCTTAGATACTTTGTGTCATTATCTCTGCCAAAACAGAAAATGTCTCCATATTCTGTGCAACCATACTTTATCTTGTCATTTTTTTCCAAAACTTTTCAAAACTCAACTCATCCATAAAATCTTCTGTGATCAAGGCGGAAGCCACCCAGACATTCTGTTAATATCCTCAGTGTGATTGATATTTCTCTCCTGCAGTATGGCAAGATAGCATATGCGTATATGGGCAAGCGTATATATCTTTATGTTAATGTGCATCTGTTCCTCTTATCTCTACCATACTATTAAGATATTAAGCTCTCAGGGCCTGTCTTTGTTTCCCTTCACAGAAGACAGCATTTATTCTCCTGGGTAACCCTGGTGCCTAATTTTGTGGCATAATGTACATGTTCGATAAACGTGTACTTAATGAGTGAGTGCTCAATGAGGACAATGACAACATTGAGAGAAAATCTCTTTCTGTACACAGAGAAACTAAGATCACATACAAATAGAAGTTCTAATAGTTTGCCTTCTTGGGCATTTTATTTTTAAGTATTCTCAGCTGAAATATGCTGTACAACAGCTGAGATTTAGCAGGTAATTTTTATTTCACCTCTGTTTTCCAAAAGGTTGCCACTTGCCAAATACACCATACTTAAAATGTGCTTTTCCGACCAGGCACGGTGGCTCACACCTGTAATCCCAGCCATTTTGGGAGGCCGAGATGGGCGATTCACAATGTCAAGAGATCGAGACCATCCTGGCCAACTTGGTGAAACCCTGTCTCTACTAAAAATACAAAAATTAGCTGGGCGTGGTAGCATGTGCCTGTAGTCCCAGCTACTTGGGAGGCTGAGGCAGGAGAATTGCTTGAACCTGGGTGGTGGAAGCTGCAGTGAGCCAAGATCGTGCCACTGCACTCCAGCCTGGAGACAGAGTGAGACTCCTTCTCAAAAAAAAAAAAAAAAAAAAAAAGTACTTTTCCCCTTTCATGTACATTACAGTGCTTTATGGTTTTGTATGTCTCAGCGTCTTAAAGCTATGGATTCTTATGTCTTGTTATTTATCATAGATGTGGGTTAAGGCCAAAGAAGAGAACTCAAGATGAACAATGGAGTCCTAACTCACCAACTCCTTTCTGTTGATATATAAGAAAAAGTTTGAAAAATTTAACTTCTGAGTTGTGTGAAACTCTTGCTTGGTTATACTTTCTGTCAGTTTCTTTGAATTATTATTGTTACCTTAATCGATAACAGTAACCATAAATAAACAATAGAGCCACCAATGCTTGAGAAGATTTGAGTCATATTGCCTAGATTTTAATCCCATTTCTACCTTCTTTCCATTTGAATGATCTTGAACAAATAAGTTATTTAGCTTTTGTCTTCCTCCTTCTTTGAAGTAAAGGTGAAAAGAGTGCTGTGAGATAATTCATGTAAAGGAGCTTAGTTCCAGCCCTGTGCATGGGAATTTATTCACATCATTTATTATTACCTGCCATTATTTTTAGGATAGTGGTATTGATAAGTAGACTGGGTTAAGTAAACTCCTCCATGAACAGATGTCTTCAAGACCTTTTAAAAAAGGGATTCCCAACCCTTCACAGCACCAACCCAGTTTTATCCAAGAATGCTAAAAGAAAGGCAAATTCAAGGGAATCCTGAGCTATTGAGGGGTTCCTGTCTTAGTCTTATTTGCAAAGGGATTTTCCTTTACCTCTCAGATACTAACTACTCCATGAATACAGTATGGTCACGGTTCCAATAGTCTAGCAGAAGGATAGTGTCAACAATCTGGATGAAAAGGTAGTCAGCTTAACCTGAAAGACATTTATTTGAGCATTTAATTGCTTCCAGAGATTTGACAGCAGTTACATGAAGGCTCAAGCTCTCCCAAGCAACACCTTGATACCTTCACTGACCAGGTGCCCTCTCTTTTGCACTTTACAGGCTTGCAGAACTGTTAAGTCCATCATTTTTGCCACTCATCCACTCCTTTCACTGAGACTCAAATGTCTATCACACCGCAAGTGGTCTTAGCTTTACTTTACTGGTGAATGGCAAATATATTATTGCCTTTCCCTTTCACCATCCTCAAAGTCTCTTTTCAATCTCTACCTCTGGACATTACAACTCACATTCTTTTTGTTTTGTCCTATTTGTAATTGATCAAATAGATTGGTTTATGTTAGTTTTTACTCCTCGCCTCCTCCAAGGCCTTTTACCATGTTGCTGGCTGCTACAGCCCTTCAATTCTATGACTTACAACAAGAGGCAGGAGTTATTATCACTGTTATAGATTAAGGCAGAGGAGTCATGATAACATGAAAACATGACAAATTCACAGGGCCAGCGAACAGAATAGAGAACCCAGAAATTAATTCACATATCTATAGCCAACTGACTCTTGACAAAGGTGCCAATAATATACATTGGAGGAAGGGCCATCTGTTCAATAAATGGTTCTAGGTAAACTGGATATCCATATGCAGAAGCATAAAACTAGACTTTTAAATATTCAAAAATCTACTCAAATGGATCAAAGTCCTAAATGTAAGACCCAAAACTCCAAAACTATGAAACAATGAAAAGAAAACATGCATGGAGGGGAAATTCCTTTTTTTTTTTTTTTTTTTTTTTTTTTTTTTGAGATGGAGTCTCGCTCTGTCACCCAGACTGGAGTGCACTGGCGCAAACTCGGCTCACTGCAAGCTCCGCCTTCCGGGTTCACGCCATTCTCTTGCCTTAGCCTCCCAAGTAGCTGGGACTACAGGCGCCCGCCATCATGCCCGGCTATTTTTTTTTTTATTTTTCACTTTTAGTAGAGACGAGTTTTCACCGTGTTAGCCAGGATGGTCTCGATCTCCTGACCTCGTGATCCCCCCGCCTCGGCCTCCCAAAGTGCTGGGATTACAGGCGTGAGCCACTGCGCTCGGCCCACGGGGGAAATTCTTTAGCACATTGGTCTGGGAAAACATTTTATGAATAAGATCTCAACAGCATGGGCAACAAAAGCAAAAACAAATAAATGGGATCATATAAAACTAAAAGCTTTTGCACAGCCAAGAAAACAATGAACAGAATGAAAAGACAACCTACAGAATGGGAGAAATAATTGCCAACTATTTATCTGACAGAGGATTAATATTCAAAATATAAAAAGAACTCAAACATCCTGACAGCAAAAATAAAAAATAAATAAAAAACAGAAGGCCAAAACAAAAACAAAGCAAACAATCTGAGTTTTTTTAAAAAAGGCTAAATGATCCGAATAGATATTTTTCAATAGAAGGCATACAAATGGCCAAAAATACATGAAAAAATGTTCAACCTCACTAATCATTAGGGAAATGCCAATTAAAACCAAAGTGAATTATCATCACCCCAGTTAGGATGGCTATTATCACAAAAGAAAAACAAAAAAACAAATGCTAGGGAGGATCTAGAGAAAAGAGAACTCTTAGACACTGTTGGAAACGTAAACAAGTACAACCACCATGAAGAAAAGTATGAATGTTCCTCAAAAATCTACAAATAGAACTGCCATGTGATCCAGTGATCACATGACTGGGCATTTATCCAAAGGAGAGGAAATCAGCATAAGGAAGAGACATCTACATTCCCTTGCTTATTGCAGCACTATTGGCAATAGCCAAGGTATGGATTCAACTCAGGTGTCCAAAAACAGATGAATGGATAACGAAAATATGGCATATATACTCAATAAAATACTATTCAACCGTAAAGAAGAATAAAATTCTGTCATTTGCAGCATAATCGATGGAACTGGAGGACATTATGTTAAGTGAAATAAGCCAGGAACGGAAAGTTAAATACCACATGTTCTCACTCAAATGTAGATGCTAAAAAAAAGTTGATCTCATAATAGTAAAAAGTAGAACAGAAGATAGTAGAGTCTGGGAAGTGTAGGGGAAAGGGAGATGGGGAGAGATTTGTTAAAGGATACAAAATTAAAGCTAGAAATGAGGATTAATTTCTTGTGCTCCATATCACTATCG
>NW_026652286.1:7849236-7892449 GCF_009828535.3 Hylobates moloch | reverse complement strand
CTTTTAGTAGAGACGAGTTTTCACCGTGTTAGCCAGGATGGTCTCGATCTCCTGACCTCGTGATCCCCCCGCCTCGGCCTCCCAAAGTGCTGGGATTACAGGCGTGAGCCACTGCGCTCGGCCCACGGGGGAAATTCTTTAGCACATTGGTCTGGGAAAACATTTTATGAATAAGATCTCAACAGCATGGGCAACAAAAGCAAAAACAAATAAATGGGATCATATAAAACTAAAAGCTTTTGCACAGCCAAGAAAACAATGAACAGAATGAAAAGACAACCTACAGAATGGGAGAAATAAGTTGCAAACTATTTATCTGACAGAGGATTAATATTCAAAATATAAAAAGAACTCAAACATCCTGACAGCAAAAATAAAAAATAAATAAAAAACAGAAGGCAAAAACAAAAACAAAGCAAACAATCTGAGTTTTTTAAAAAAAGGCTACATGATCCGAATAGGTATTTTTCAATAGAAGGCATACACATGGCCAAAAATACATGAAAAAATGTTCAACCTCACTAATCATTAGGGAAATGCCAATTAAAACCAAAGTGAGTTATCATCACCCCAGTTAGGATGGCTATTATCACAAAAGAAAAACAAAAAAACAAATGCTAGGGAGGATCTAGAGAAAAGAGAACTCTTAGACACTGTTGGAAACGTAAACAAGTACAACCACCATGAAGAAAAGTATGAATGTTCCTCAAAAATCTACAAATAGAACTGCCATGTGATCCAGCGATCACATGACTGGGCATTTATCCAAAGGAGAGGAAATCAGCATAAGGAAGAGACATCTACATTCCCTTGCTTATTGCAGCACTATTGGCAATAGCCAAGGTATGGATTCAACTCAGGTGTCCAAAAACAGATGAATGGATAACGAAAATATGGCATATATACTCAATAAAATACTATTCAACCGTAAAGAAGAATAAAATTCTGTCATTTGCAGCATAATCGATGGAACTGGAGGACATTATGTTAAGTGAAATAAGCCAGGAACGGAAAGTTAAATACCACATGTTCTCACTCAAATGTAGATGCTAAAAAAAAGTTGATCTCATAATAGTAAAAAGTAGAACAGAAGATAGTAGAGTCTGGGAAGTGTAGGGGAAAGGGAGATGGGGAGAGATTTGTTAAAGGATACAAAATTAAAGCTAGAAATGAGGATTAATTTCTTGTGCTCCATATCACTATCGGAAAACTGTAGTTAACAAAAATATACTATATAGTTTCATAGAGCTAAAAACAGGATATTGAATGCTTCAACAAAAAGAAATAATAAAGGTTTGAGGTGATGAATATGCTAATCAATATATATTATCTGTATTGCAATATCAGTATATACTCCCAAAATATGTATAATTATTTTGTCAGTTAAACAAAATTGAAAAAGTGAAATACCGCACAGACAGGAAAAAATGAAAAAATTAAAAAACCCAATACAGATTATAAAGGGATGGCGTGTGTGTGTGCATGTGTGCGTGTTTTAGAGGGGGAAGAAGTCATTTTTATCCTTTAAATAGCTTTTGCTTAGTTTGCAATTTATTTTATTATCCTAGTTTATGTACCTACATGTCTATTTCTCATTTTGAAACAAGGAAATGTTACCCCCATATAATACTATTATCTAGATATTTTTCTACACATATAAATGCCTAATATATGTAATATATAAAATTATCGATGTCACATTTACATAATTTCTTGTAATCAGAAATTTAAAATTAATATTATGAATATATTCCCATATCTATACATTCAGAGCAGCAGCAGCATTGTGAAACACTGTATAGTGTTTCATTATATCAATAAACTATATAACACACTCTATTTTTAGTTTTTTAAGTTGTTTCCAATATATTGCAACTGCTTATAATACTCTAATGATCGTGCCTGTAGACATGTCTTCATCTGTCCACTGATTTATTTGCAATCTTAGAAAAGGAAATGGCACATTTTAAAGACATTTGAATCACATAACATATAGGTCTCTGAAAGGGTTACACCAAATTATACTCTGAACAGCAGTTTATAAAAATGCTCTTTCTCTAAACTCTTACCACTACAGGATGTTTTAATTTGGTTTTAAATTTAAAGAGCATTGAGGAGGATCCCACAGAGCTTACAATCTCCCTGAGTAGGGCTACATCAGGTTTATGGTGTACAGATTTGTTAACCAGGACCGAATCATGGGAATGTGGGCATGATTGTTCTATTAGTAAGAGCTCTATGAATTAGATCTAATACCTATTTTAGCCACTACCAATATAGCCACATTTCAGAGAAAACCCAAACTGGAAAAAGTCTATGCATTTTTTATCAAAAAAAAATTCCCACAGATGTGATAATAGCAAATATTCTTTCAGTTCTCTTTAGATTGGAGGCAATAATATTGTCTCACTTGAAATTATGTAACATTATAGTCATTGGGGGAATCCAATTTATAGATATGTTTTCAGAAATAAGTAGAACTCTATTTGTTGCTAAATAAAAAGGTCCATCACAAAGTAACAGCCACCACAACTTACTCATGTAGATGTCTACTTTTTGTGAATGAATCAGAAACCTGCCAAGGCTATTTGGAACTTTACTTGTTCTAATCTGTTGCTTTGTTCAGTTAATCAGTTAATGACCTTTTGGAAGACAATAATTCTCAGTCCCTCTACTAGCAAAAAGAAGACAGAAGTAAACATCAGTAGGGATATGGCCAAATCCTATTAGTATAAATTCAGATAGGACAAAAAATCTGCATGACAATGCTTACAGGCAACAGAAAATGAAGAGTTATGATAGTTAATCAAATGAGTGGTTGTATTTTCTGATCTCTAGGTGTTTAATAAATTTTCACAAAGGGTTCTTGGAAAATTTCTCTGAATATCCAAACATTCTGTAGAACTTGTTATGCATTTGTTTATCATATGCATGACTGTAAATATCATTAGAAGCTTCATAAATCTCAAGGCAAAATTAAACTTAGAATGCTTTCACTATGATGTGATTTGGTTAAGCTGTGATTTGTGGGTGCCAGGAAACCAGATAGCCTTGAATTTCTGAGATAAACTCTTTAGGATAGACTTATTGGGGACCTACATAGTTTTAAGTTACCAGGTTTTTAAAAAAAATTTAGTTCCCTAATATGCTAAAAAAAAGATGTTATAAAGGCTGTGGGAAATGGGGAAAAGGGAGAAAACTGGGATTTACTCATTCTTAATTAGATGAGCAAATGTATATTTTGGAAAATAATCTCATACATTCATAATTAATGTAACCATTTAATCAACTAATGTTTACTAAAATTCAATGATGCAAACATCTTTTATTGAACTTAATCTGGGGAAATTCTGGGGTCTTCACTAAAGGTCCTAAATCAGGGTATTTTGTTTTTTTTAGGAGCGGGACATCCTACTGACTTAGGACTACTTTATTCCTTTTTAAATATTGTTGTTTTGCAAAGTATTATTGGATTTGGCTCTTTCACAGCAGTCCTAGTCTTTCCATTTCCTTATTATTCCTCATTCTTGCTTCAGCACAGTATTTTAATTTTCTAGGGTTAGATGTCCCTTTGCATAATGGGTTATACTTTCCACAACATCTAAGTATAACTTAGTATCCAGACTGAAATCTTAGCAGAAGAATGCCCTAGCTTGAAATTCTAGAGCTGACAATAAATTATATATCTGTCCTGTTTTTCACCAATTCATACTTCACTGACAATTGTAGCCATGCAGGCAAGTTTCTCAATGTATGCATTTGTGCTTATACTTCCTGAAACCCATGCCCTTCTATGTCTTTCATCAAGATACTGAAACGTCTCTCTGCATGTCTCTTGGTCCATCCTACCTGTTCCTTCCTGAGATCACCTTCTCAATTACTCTATTAACTTTACTTCCTTCATGGTTTGATTAGTTCACGTATGGTTTTTGCCACTCATTACCAAGTTACAACACTATGCTACTCTTTTTGTTTAAAGGTAGGGAGCAGCTTATCTTAAATCTAAAGTATTCCCATTCCATTCTTAAGGGGAAAGATGAGAGAAACCAGGCTCCTCTTTCAGAGAGCAGAAGTCCATATTCTCCGCAGCAGCAGCAACCTGGTAGCAAGGAGTAGTCTCTTCTTTTCGAAGTGAACACAGGCAGGATCAGAACCTTTATTCATGTAACCATACATTTAAGCTTACCTATTAGCTTCCAGAGGTATACGTTTTGAGTGTCAAATTAAAAATATTGATCAGTCTAGTAGACCTTTGGTATTCTTGAAAGACATACCCGAGAACATCGATAATAATCAATTTCCAAACATCACTATACTCATCTATGCCAAATAATATCAAATATAGATATCGCCTCCCAGATAGTAAGCCTATTTTGTTTTCAATGATTAATTATTCCTTGTAATATGTATTTACAGTGGTGTGGTCAATCCGGATGCTTGCTCTTTCTCTACAGAAGCCACAATGGTCTAATTTATTATTATTATTATTATTATTATTATATTATCATTATCATTATTATTTTGCCTTTACTGCTCCAGTCTAGTCAAAAAGACAAATCAGCAAAATTTGACCAAGTAAAATGATCAAAATAAACCAAACATTTTTTGGAATGAAATGACCTTCAATCTTAGATGATGAAACACAAATATGAAAGGAGCAGGGTTCATTCATTATAGAGGCAGCATCTAATGGAGAATATTGAGTCAGTCCTGCTACCTTCTACAGATACTTGGCTTGGTTCGCAGTCTTGCACCAAGTCCATTATTTTACTTTCTTCAAGCTTATGATTCCTTTTTATATTTTCAATACATTATATTTCCTTGGTTTTGTTTTTACCAATAAATAAATCCATGTACACGGGTTGTTTATTAAATTAGAGTTTCAAATCCTCATTGAGACAAGTCCACTGAGGAGTTAGCTAAGCCCATTTACTACCTAAACTGTTTCCTCCACCTGCTCTTTACAGAATAACTTAACAGTATGCCTCAAAAAGGGAAAATTACTATCTGCAATGGGTTTTTATTTTGTTTAAAAATAAGTACAAACATGAATGTTAGTAGTCTACTATATAGTCATCTGCTCTGTGATAGCACAGACAACATGTCTATTGCAATTCTGAAAATACCTGACTTCTAATAGGAAGGTGGAAAAAATTTTGCCTAGAATATTTCTTCTTAAAGCAGGGAAAATCTCATTCCTGTGACTGCCTCCATTACCCAGGAGAAATTATCTTCGTGTGCTGCTAGGTTAAGAAAATCCTGATGCAACCTCTAAAGAGCATCTTTCCTTTTTGGTAGGTCTCTCCGATCCTTCAATGGTAACAGAAAAAAATACTCCTTCCCCATTTCTATTTTTTTTTCTTCCATATGAAGGAAACTCCATTATAGCAGCTCTTCTGGCCTCTCTTTAACCCCTGTTCTCTTCCTTCTTCTTGGTCAGTAGAGTTGCTTATTTGATTTGTGAACTTCAAAGCAAGATTTTGTCAATCACAGTTTAACCCATTCTCTTCCCCTTCATCTTTACAGTGGGCTACTTGAAGGAAGATACACTCAGGTCTGCTACTCCACACTAGAAATTTCACAGGGCAGGCTGCCATGTTGGGAGAGCCTGCAGTTGCCATACACTTCTGGGGCCTGGATGGGTAAATCTTTCTAATGCTGTAGTTAAATGCTAGGAAGTTCATTTTTGCCACATGCACTGAAATGTTATTCTCAAATATTAACCGCATCATTAATAAAAGCAATGCCTGGTTTTCTATTTGTCTATTTTTTTGACTTAGTGAACCTCACTTTGTTCTGAACTAGAGCAGCTAGAATGGAAGCCCCTAAAGAATAGGTTAGTGTTATTTGGAACTTACCTTAGTAAAATTTCTCCAACAGGTATTGATCTTCCTGAGAAAACTCAAAGAAGTTTAATAAGTGCTCTGGATTTCTGCAGATACTTCTTTATACCTGGAGGAAGATAACATAAATATCATATTTTAAAATCATGCTATACAAGTGAAAACAAATTTAGTGTTAGACATCCCTGCCTGTTCCATTCCCTCAATATAATTTAGTAACTTAAAATCACAGAATGTCTTTCATACGTGTGTGTGTTACATAACTAACAAATCAAGACATGGGTAAACTATAGCAAATATGTATATGTATATATGTATATGTATTATATATATACAATATATAAATATATACATGTATCTATTTGATTTAGTTTACCAACTCTAGATTTATTAGTCTTTCATTTCTTTGTTACTGTCATTGCATTTTATTGAAATGTGTCATATGAATTTCACTGGAAAATATTTTTATCTGTAAACAGCTTATTGTACATAAATTTAAAAGACTTCCTGCCTTACTCCTTCCCTCTGGCCATGAGCTAAAAACAATACAGGTAATTATCTGTTTATTTCAACTCTAATAGTTGAAACTGACATTAAAAAACTAGAAAATGGCCGGGCGCAGTGGCTCACACCTGCAATCCCAGCACTTTGGGAGGCAGAGGTGGGCGGATCACGAAGTCATGAGATCCAGACCAACCTGGCTAACACGGTGAAACCCCATTTCCACTAAAAATAAAAAAATTAGCCGGGCGTGGTGGTGGGCGCCTGTAGTCCCAGCTGCTCGGGAGGCTGAGGCCGGAGAATGGCGTGAACCTGGAAGGCGGAGCTTGCAGTGAGCCGAAATCGCGCCACTGCACTCCAGCCTGGGCGACAGAGTGAGATTCCATCTCAAAAATAAATAAAAAAGTAAATAAATAAATAACTAGAAAATATACACTGTAATTTACAGATTCCTCAGTTTGATATAGCGTCACAGAAAAAAAGTAAATATAGACATTGGATTGAGAATTAGAAATGGATTCAATTCATAACCCTGCCATAATTAGCCAGACAATTTTGGGCAAGAATCCAAAACTTACTGCATCTTAATTGCTCCACATATAAAACAAAAAGCTTCGTACAAAATTGCCACTAAGGACCCTTCCATCTTTCAAATTCTGCGATAGTTTTCCTTCTGAGGGTATGTTTTGATATGGGTAGAATGATCAGGAAGATTTTGTGGAAGCAAAACTCTCATGCTTAAATAAAGTCTGAATTTTTATATACTTATATACACCAATTGTTAGCTTCTCTCTCGAGCATGAGTTATTTGTAGGTAAGTTATACTAAGGTGGTTGTAATCAATGCATTTGAGATTCATGTATTACTTGAACAAAAATTAATTATCTACCTGATGGAGTTTAGTACAATTTTATTTTTAACTCAAAAGATTAATAACTGTTTGGAGCCTAATGACCAGTAGGTCAGTTGTCCATCCTTCAGCTATCCTGATGTGAAGGAGAAGTTGAAATTCTGAAGGGACTGGGGAAACCAACAATATGGAAGATAGCTTACAGAATTTAGCATGATATGATGATTTTTTTCCGCTCACGTATCTTCCAAGGAAAAAGGTATTTTTGGTTGAAATATTCATATTTAATTGGTTGTTGTCTTGCAAAAACAATACATTTCCTAAAACTGAAGGGTTGAGTGATAGCTGGAATTACTACTTGCAAAGATAATTTTAAAACTGGCATATCAGATTTGTTTGCTACTATTATTAGAATAAAGGAAACTAATTTAAGCTTGCATTATACTTCTAATGCACTGGGCTAATCTCTCTACATTACTGTACAAATTGAGCTTCATAACTACTCTATAAAAATGTGGATTATAATTCTCATTTTACAGACTAAGAAACAGAGGTAAGGATGTTTAAGTCACTTAAACAACTTAGTTTAACCCAGAAAGAGGTAAGTGGCAGAATTGGCAAGTCTGTTTAATCCCCAAGCCTATACTTTTTCTTACTATGAACTGTGCTATGTATCCTGGCACTAGAAAGCTTGACGGCTACTTCTGGGCCAGTACATATTCACTTGAAGAAGATTCTATCAGATCGATTGTATCTTAGCCTCTGAATGCATCAGTTGATATTAATCTTTTCATACCTGACTGCCTTGCCTAATTTCTCAGGAATCTGATTTTTGCATTCCATTTCAATTATATGTTCAGGGGAACAAAATGATGCCTCCTCCTTCTTTTAATCTGAGTTTTCTACTTGGTATTTAATAAGTTTCAAATAAATTTGTCTATACCAGTATTCTTAGCACAGAGAACTGAGCTTGGTGGGGCTGCCTGCAGGGACATAGCATCAGATAAGAAGTACTACAACAGGTGGTTGTGAAGAGAACAAGGCAGGGGGTTTGTTGATTAGAACAAAGTGAATCATATTATATAGATTCAATAAATGTGGGGCTGGAAGGGACTCACCAATCGATTCGCTAAATATTATACTGCACAGGTGAAGGGAGTAAGATACAATATGTTCATGAACTAGAAAGCAGGTTTTAGGATTTCATCCATCTACCCAGCTTCTCGATGGTAGCACTGCATCCTCAATTGTATGTTTACTTACTCTGTCACTCAGGCTGGAGTGCAGTGGCGCGATCTCAGCTCACTGCAACCTCCGCCTCCTGGGTTCAAGGGATTCTCCTGCCTCAGCCTCCTAGGTAGCTGGGATTACACACATGTGCCACCATGCCTGGCTAATTTTTGTTTTTTTAGTAGAGATGGGGTTTTGTCGTGTTGGCCAGGCTGGTCTCAAACTCCTGACCTCAGGTGATCCACCTGCCTCAGCCTCCCAAAGTGCAAGGATTACAGGTGTGAGACACTGCGCCCGGCCAAGAAATTCACTTCTCTAGGCTTCAATGTGTCAATCACATTGTGCAGTTTAAGACTCGGGGAGCATAGGTTACAGAAGACCCTGGAGTCAGACAGTCTAAGGTCAGCAGCACCACTTCCTGGTTGTAGATCTTTAGAAAAGTGGCTTAATCTTTCTGTGGGTCACTATCCTAATTTGTGAAACAGGATAATGAGAGGTCCATCCGTTTTATGCTGCTTTGGGATTTAATGAGGAAATTTCTATAGGGTACTTTGCATGAGGGTCTTTCCCGGAGTAAGCATATACATAGATACCCAGGTGTTGTCAGCATCCTCACCATCATAATTTATTTTGTGTGGGACTAATAAAATGGAATATCTTCTGTAAATTGTATTTTCCCTTGGAAATATAAATCTCAATAAAAAGAGATTATGACTGAAGTACTAACGAAAGAGACTAAAGTAACCAGCATCGTCATGGCAACTTTATTTTACTCACCAATGAAATGAGAAAGACACAAATCTCTATACATGTTTGAAATTAAATGTTCAATACCCTAAAATAATAGACTTGGAAATGGATCTTTTTGCTCAGAGCAGCCTAAAGCAATTGCACTCAAAGGCAGCAGTTCTCACCGCTTCTCATAGCTAAACGTTGTAACTAAAACAAATGATTTTACGTGACAAAAAAGGCGAAAGTTCACTTGTTTTCTTAATTATAATAAGTTAATGTGAAGGAATGTCCATTTGGACTCTGCTGTTAGAAGCTCAGTTATGCAATATTCATATAAAAACAGTTCCAAATCAATACAACATGTTTTAAATTTACATTAACATTTAAATTAATGAGAAGCTCAATGTGAATTATGGCGCTTTGGATGTTTAGGACGACGTCTCTTCTTGCCAACTTGGAACAGAGTCTATTGACTCACCTTCATCGTCTCATAAACAGCTTCCAGACTTCATGTATTTTCATTGCCGGCGGATTTTCAGACTGATGAAGGGGCCATATTGACATCACCAGGGAATAATGTTTGCCCTATCCACTAAAGTTATAAAATGCAGCTAGCAAGTGAACATACCCCTGAAGGACAGTTTGCCACAGATTATTCTCATGTCTGGGGTTGCTTTAGAATTAGAGCTTATTCCTTTTTTTCTCTTATGGATTTTTTCATCAAATATTTCTAGAGCACCTATTCTGGACAGAGCACTGTGCTAAAAGCAACACAGCTCCTACCTCAAGGAACCCACCCTCTATTGAATGAGGTAGTAATGTATATACACACTTATAGAATAATATGACATATTCTATGATAAAACGATTTATGATTTATGTGCTATCAGAGGTAGCTAGATAAGTCTGAGGAGAATCAAGGACAACTATCTGAAGAAATGAGGCTTCAAAACCAAGTAGGCATTAGTTAACTAAGGAAGTATAGAAGGCCTCCCTAGTCGGAGGGAAGATCCTGTAGAAGAGCCTGACATCTTCTCTTCAATGAACAAGAAATTCAGAATGATTATTGTGAGAGGTGACAAGTATGTGTGTGTGAGTTTGTGTGTGTTTAGTGTGTAGGTACACATACTCACATAGACGTGTGAATGTAACAAATTGACATCCATGATTAGGCAAATTAATGAGCTATCTCATATGTCATGGTAAGGAGTTTGGACATGATCCTTAAAATTATGCAGATGCAGAAGTTCTGATGGATTTTAAGCAAGCTTGATTCTAAAAGTATTGATCTGGCAATAGTGAAGAGAATCGAAGAAAGGTGAGTGGTTTTTTCCATAAAGGTGAGCAGTTTTTTTTTGTCAGATGTCAAAAGAGGCCTTAGTAAATCCACACTTGAATTCATATGACATCAGATGTAAGACACAGGTAGCGGAGAATGTCATAGAAACTTAGCAATTCCAAATCTCATGGCGTTTCTTTTGACGGCGAAATGAAATGGACAATGAAAGATTAGAATTAGCAGTGCTGTATCTGAGTTCTACCACCCTCACTCATTTGCGAAAAACAATAAATTGAGCACTAACTATGCACCAGGGATAGCATTAGATCCTCTGACAGAGGAATGAACAGGCTAGGCAAGGTCCCGGCTCTCAAGATATCCATATTTTCTTGAAAGCATGAGAAAGAACAATTCTTGAGACACACTTATTGATAAATGAGACAGAACAATTAAGTAAATAAAAATATTTACAGATTAGGGTAAAAATTACGGAGAAATAAACAGGGTGATGGGATAATGACAAGGATGGGGTCAGACAGGGTTGCTTAACTGAAGAGCGTAAGCTTTGGATTGGGGATTCAAATCCCAGCTCTGCCATTTCTCTATTATGTTGTGTTGGCAAGATCTCGTGCCTCAGGTTCCTCGTCTGTAAATTGAAGCTATATATTCCACTTCATAGGCTTATTTTGAGGACTAAATGAGTTAATAAGCACACAGAGATTATCCCAGTGCTTAGCAAATAGAAATGCTCAAAATTACTATTAGTATAGTTGTAGTTACCATTATTACTTATTATTATTACTCTTCTATGAATAGATTGGCAATGGAAGGACTAGTTGAAAGGTGAAATTTGGGCTTAAACCTGAAGAATGAGAAAGAGCCAGACATGTGAAAAGCCTTAGGAAACATCTTCATGCCATTTCCTAACAAAGCCAACAACAGTGCAAGATTTCTGAAGTGACTTTAATGTTAAAATGTGTTCAACTTATTAGAAACTACTTCAGTATTATTATGTAAGTTTCAGCTACTTTTGCTTTGACTCCAGGAAAGGAAGGGGTCACGTATCTAAATTAAGAATCTAGGCCAAGCGTGATATCTCATGCCTGTAACCTCAGCACTTTGGCAGGCCAAAGCAGGAGGGTAGCTTGAATCAGGAGTTCAAAGTCAGCCTGGGCAATATAGCGAGACCCCATCTCTAAGAAAAGGAAAATAGCCAAGTTGGTGGCACACGCCTATAGTCAAAGTTACTTGGGAGGCTGAGCGGGGAGGGTCGTTAGAGCCCAGAAAATAGAGCCTGCAGTAAGCTTTGATGGTGCCACTCTTCTGCAGCCTGGGCAACAGAGCAAGGCCCTGTCTCAAAAGAAAAAAAAAAAGAAACCATATTTGCTAGGATGATATTAAAAAGTCATGTTCAAAAGATAGCTACTAACACTTATTTTTTCGTTTTTAATCAACACCAGGCAGCTAGTGATGATAACTAATATCAGAAACTGTCATTTTCCAGCAAATAAATGTGTCAATGATTGGGGTGATAAAATAAATAGCCTTTATTGGTGAAATTAATGGTGTTCAACATATATGGATTGACAAAGATATATTTGAGATACTACTCACAATTAGATTAAGACCATTTAAGAATCTGGTGAGGCCAGAGGCATGTATCTTTAAGTTAGGGATGACACCCAAAGCTTGATCTGTAACTGGTTCTCTGTCTAGCCATGGGTGAGAAGAACATTGATTGATCCAACCATGAGGTTGGAATGCTTTCTGCTGAAAGGTGGCATTTGGAAAACCTAAAAAAAAAAAGATGGAATTTTGTTGCACTTAGGTTACAAAAACTGTTGCTTGCTTGCTCACTATTGAAAGCATGTTTGTCTAATGTACCTTTGTGTTTACCAAAATTAAGTCAGTGACTTACTTTAGTATAACCTAGTACTGAGGGCATAACTAACCCTCACCCAGAGGGCTCAGGCTTCTTTGGCAATTATTATTTACCAAAAATAAGTCCGGCTGGGCGCAGAGGCTCAAGCCTGTAATCCCAGCACTTTGGGAGGCTGAGGTGGGTGGATCATGAGGTCAGAAGTTCAAGACCAGCCTGGACATGATGGTGAAACCCAGTCTCTACTAAAAATACAAAAATTAGCTGGGCATGGTGTCAGGTGCCTGTAATCCCAACTACTCAGGAGGCTGAGGCAGAGAATTGCTTGAACCCGGGAGACAGAGGTTGTAGTGAGCCGAGATCATGCCACTGCACTCCAGGCAAGACTCCTTCTCAAAAAAAAAAAAAAAGTCCACATGCCTGTGTGTTGTGCAGGGCCAAAGAAGCTTAGATCAGTTTGCAATACTTAACCTGTCCAAGAACAAACAAAAAACCATCGCTTCTGGGTATGATAAAGACGTTGCTAGAAATTGAAATCAGAGAGCTAGACAGAAATCAAACAATGCAGGAACTTGCAGCTCCTATCAGCATTGTTGGATTTCATTCTCATTGCAATGGAATCTTCTAAGATATAAGTCGAGAGAGCCATTGATCTGAGTCTTTTAAAGATGATAATAACCAGTGTGTAGAAATGGATTGTAAAGTTAAGATTGAGCGCAGAGAGGAAAGTTCAGGAATATTTCAGAAGTCTAGGAAAGAGTGATACAGGTTTCAAACACAGCTGTAGAAATGGACACAGAAATGTAGACTGGTTTTAAAATATATTTTGGAAGAAATCTTAATAGGATTTGCTTGTGGATTAGAAGTGAAAAATACCACAAGAAAAGATTCAAGTTTAGGACTGCTGTTAGGAAATCTTAATGCTGAATGTGGTTAGTTGAGGTGGTCTACGTTTGAGAGTTGAGATGCATTCTTATCGCTAACAGGAGCCTCTCTCAATGGCAGAGAAAGAAAGGTAAGCTTCCTGTTGACTTCTCTGAGGAGCCATGCAGAAATCTGCCATTTCCAATGACAGGGCTTTCAACAGAGGCTGCTTCTGGAGAATGCACGCCCTTTGGAGTCATGTGAGATGCCTTGCTTACGTAGAGAGGCCATTTTTTTTTTTTCATAAATAAATAAGAAGATCTAAATGGGAAATCTCAGTGTTTCATATTTATTTCAAATTCATTGAGCCTTACTGTTCCCTTGTAGAAAATGAATGACCAAGAAAAGGGCCTCTACTATTATCTGCTATCAGAAAGAAGTTGATATTAATTACACTTGATCTTAGCCAAAAGGCTGAGAAGCGATATTCATCAAAAGCTATGGAGCTTCAAAATAATCTTGGATTTGAGTTCAGTGTATGAATATGTTTTCATAGTCACTGATTTAGTCAGTCAGTCCATCTGTCAGTCTGTCAGTCAGCCATTCCCTTAATAAACATTTACTATGAATTAGCTATGCACTGGGCCAGGTGTTGGTGATGAGTCTTTTATAACTTCTGCCTGAACATTTTTGAAATTTTTAGTCTATTAAACACCAACAAAAAATATCTCAAGCGGAGTTCATAAAACTGGTTTCACAACATTCTACATTGACTCTGGAACTATTGCAAAAATTAATAACAAAACAATAAAGTTGATTACTTTTATGTTGACCTATAAAAACTTTACATCATTTAGAAAATCAATAAAAAAATTTCATTTATGCTTCCAAATTCTAATTGTGAATTTGCTTGAGATTTTTTTAAAGAAGGGAATTAATCACTATGTAAAAATAATATCATGATCTTTATACATGTTAACAAATATGTAACATAGACAGTGACAGGGTTTGTAGACAGACATTACTAAAAGTGAAATATTTTTATACATATTTTAAAAGAATTTGGTTTGCATAGTAAGAACTAAAATGAGAACATTTATACCCAAACTTGATATTCTACTCTTCCATGGCCTGTGAAGGGTTGGAAAGATAGTTCAATATTCTGTGCCACAATATTTTTATCTAAAGTGGAATTAAATCTATGTAGCCACTTTATCCTTGTTTATTTTAAAGTGAGAATTAGAAGTCCGGTGTCTAGGAAGCCTGCTAGGCTCTCTGTTTTTTATTTCAAAATAAAGAGACCACATCATTACCATCACCTGAAGTAACAAGAAATCAAGAGATGAATTGCCTAAAAAACATATTCACGTCATTATCAGTTCAATGGTACAGTATAATACTTCCACACCTTGTGTTTTATTTTCATATTTGCCTTTAGCTGTTGGAGACAACTAAAGTTGTTGACAAGTTGCATGTATATTTTAATCCACGTCATCATACTTTTTCTGGGACTTCTCCAAGGCAGGCAAGAATAGTCAACCATTGGAATAAGTCTTACTGGATTAATATTTAATAATTGAGGTATTGTATATTTCCTGAGGATTTATGAGCAGGTTAAAAAATTAGTAATCTCACAAGTACTTGGGTGGTATCACTTTGTAATTTTCTCCCAGAGAATAACTTTGATAATCATTTCTGTCATAATTTAAAAATGAAAGAGAAGTGATTATCAGTTTAAATACAGAATATTTTATGGGTTACTTGCATTTGGAGTGCTCAGAGACCAGTGGTTTCCATTTAGACAATTCATAAATGTGAAAAAGGTAACTGGATAATAGCAGCATGAGTGGGGTAATCCCCAAAACTTTCTGCACTAAATATATTAAATAGCTTCTTTTCAAAGACATATTAATATATTTTAATGATTTTATGATGCCACCTTAGTAACTCAAAAAGAACAAACACTACCACAAATAAAAGTTTATCTGTCTGTGGGGGAAAATTGAGACCTCTGTGGTGAGCCAAAAAGTAGGCTTAGTGCAAATAGACCGTGAGTGAGTGACAAAATGCTACTCTTTATAAGTGGGGCTGATTCTGTGCTCCATACACTCTCATTATGTATTCTGCTAATAGCACAAGGAAGTGAAAATAACAGTTAGTTCTGTAAAGAGCTGGGTGCAACATTAAGATTTAATTAAACCTTGTTTTCCTTGGGCAAGCTAGTCATGCAGTGATGTCACAGGAGAACAGAACCCAACAGTCTGATGACTAGTAGCAAAAAGACATGTAGCTGAAATGCCAGTGCACATAGCTAATGTAAACAAGTTGAGGGGAGCAACGGAAACAGTGCTGTAAACTGAAACCATGCCACATGAGTCATGCTGGAAGGATGTGAGGGTGTTGAGTCTGCAGAAAGCAAACAGACTTTGAGACGACTGGGCAGGAATCAGGGTTTCTGGGTTGTTCTGGTAAAGTGTGATTCAAACTCCTTTGTGTACCTCATGGTATAGAACAGGAACCAAAGGGAGGGTTGACAGGAAACAGGAAATGCAATTCCAGCTCAACACAGAAAAATTCTACCTGTCAAAACTATCCAAGAGTAGAATAGACTGTTGTTGAAGGTAATCAGTTTATAATCATTTGAGGTATTCAAATATGGATTGCATAACCACTTGGTAGTTACTTTCTTACTTTCTTTTTCTTTTTTATTTTTTTGTTTGAGATGGAGTCTCGATCTGTCGCCCAGGCTGGAGTGCAGTGGTACAGTCTTGGCTCGCTGCAACATCTGCCTCCTGGGTTCAAGCGATTCTCCTGCCTCAGCCTCTCGAGTAGCTGGGACTACAGGCACGTGCCAACACACCCAGCTAATTTTTTGTATTTTTAGTAGAGATGGGGTTTCACTGTGTTAGTCAGGAGGGTCTCTATCTCCTGACCTTGTGATCCACCCACTTCGGCCTCCCAAAGTGCTGGGATTACAGGCGTGAGCCACCGCGCCCGGCTGGTAGTTACTTTCTAACTAGGTATAGTGTCATTCTCAGAATCCAATGAGTCAGACCAGCCTGGTGTTAAATTAATGAAGAAGAGGTAGTCAAATTATGAATCTATAAAAATTGCAATTACTTACATAGTAGAATTTGAGGTGGTGTGATGCTCATTTTATCTGTCAACTTGACTGGGTTAAATGATACCCAGATAGCTGGTAAAACATTATTTCTGGGTGTGTCTGTGAGGATGTTTCTGGGGAAGGTTAGCATTAAAAATGTAGCTATCTCACTTATAAAAATATTATTTTTAATTAACATATAAAAATTGTACATATTTATGGGATACAGGGTGATATTTTGATGCATGAATACAATGTGTAATGATCAAATAAGGGTAATTAGCATATCTACAACCTTGAACACTGATTATTTCTTTATGTTGGGAACATTTGAAATCTTCTTGTATTAACCTGTTCTCACGATGCTATGAAGAAATACCCAAGACTGGGTAATTTATAAAGGAAAGAGGTTTCATTGACTCACTGTTCTGCATGGCTGGGGAGGACTCAGGAAACTTACTATGATGGCGGAAGGCACCTCTTCACAGGGTGGCAGGAGACAGAATGAGCCGAGCAAAGGGGGAAAAACCCCTTATGAAACCTCGTGAGAACTTACTCACTATCATGAGAACAACATGGAAATAACCAACCCCATGATTCAATTACCTCCCACTGGGTCCCTCCCATGACATGTGGGGATTATGGGAACTACAGCTCAAGATAAGATTTTGGGACACAGCCAAACCATATCACCTCTCTTCTAGCTATTTGAAAATATAAGATAAATTACTGTTAACTATAGTGTTATAGAGCACTAGAACTTATTCCTCCTATCTTGTAATTTTGTATCCATTAACCAATTTCTGACTATTCTTCCCTTCCCCATACCAGACTCTAGGAACCACTAATCTACTCTCTACTGCTACAGGGTCAACTTTTTAAGCTTTCATACATGAGTGAGAACATGTGATACTATGTCTCACCCCAGTTAGAGTGACTATTATCAAAAAGACAAAAAAATAACAAATGCTGGTGAGAACAGGGAGAAAAGGGAACTTTTATACACTGTTGGTGGGAATGTTAATTAGTACAGCCATTATGGAAAACAGTATGGAGGTTTCTCCAAAAGCTAAAAATAGAACTCCCATATGGTCTAGCAATCCCACTGCTTGGTGTACATCCAAAGCTAATCAAATATAATCAAAGCTAAAGGAAAGAAAATCAGTATGTCAAAGATGTATCTGCATTCCCATGTTTCTTGCAACACTATTTACAATAGCCAAGATATAAAATCAACCAACATGTCCATCAGTAGATGAATGAATGAAGCAAATGTGGCATATATACGCAATGAAATACTATTTATCTATAAAAAAGAATGAAATACTATCATTGACTGAAACATGGATGGGCTTGGAGTATATTACAGTAGGTAAAATAAGCAAGGCACAGAAAGGGATTAACATTTGAATTAGTAGACCGAGTAAAGAAATCTCCCCTTACCAGTGTGGGCAGGCATCATCCAACTGGTTGAGTGCCCTAATATAACCACAAGGTGGAGGAAGGTTGAATTCTCTCTCTCTTCTTGAGCTGGGACATGCATCTTCTCCTGCCGCCAGCTATCAGAACTTCTGGTTCATGGACCTTCAAATGCTGAGACTTAACATCAGTTGCCCCAAACCCTGCCATTCTTCAGACTGGGACTGAGTTATGCCACCCGCTTTCCAGGTTATCCAGCTTGCAGGAAGCATATTGTGGTACTTCATAGTTTCCATAATTACATAAGCCAGTTCTCATAATATTAATAAATCCTGCGTACATGTTCATTTATATATATTCTATTGGTTCAGCTTCTCTAGAGAACCCTGGTGAATACAGGTAAGATTAGAAGCATTGACCCAAATGCCATAACATGTAAATTAACACTTGAGAAGCAATTTCTGTGATGAAGCTTTTTCTATATTTTGTGACCTTTAAAAATTGATCACACTTTAGCAGTATATTAGTTTCCTAGGGCGGCCATAACAAAGTGTCACAAATGAGGTGGCTTAAAACAGCAGGAAATTATTCTCTTACACTTCCTAGAGGTCAGAAGCCCAAAACTAAAATACGGCCAGGCCACAGTCTCTCTGAAGGCTTTATGGGGGAATCTTTCCTTGTCTCTTCTTGCTTTTAGTAACTCCAAGCGTCCCTTGGTTTGTGGCACCTTAACTTCAATTTCTGCCTCCATCTTCATATGGCCTTCTTCCCTCTATGTGTGTCTTCTTGTATGCCTAATTTATTTTTATTTTTATTTTTAAGACACCAGTCATTGGAGTTAGGGCCCACCTAAATCCTGATCTCATTTTAACCTGATTATATCAGTAAAGACTCTATTTTCAAATAAGGTCATATTTATAACTACCAGGGATTAGGACTTTAACATACATTTTTTGAAAACACAATTCAACTCACAACAAGCAACATTCCATCTTTTATCATCAACACTTGTGTAAATGAAGGTATCTAATTTTTATTTAAAAATATTCTTCCTTTCCTGGACTTTAATTCCTTGTGTCTTATTCTTTCCACTTTCCAACCTAATAAAGCTAAAGCACACTTAACTCTCTGAACACATCATCTTCTTTTACATAATTGTTCATAGATTGGAGGATTCTGCCTTATCCATGTCAATATCTTCTAGTTGTTCTGCAACTTTTAGCTACATTATCTATTTCTTGTATCTGTTAGGAAAAATAGAGTTTCCCTCATCTTCTGTTCCCGTTATAGCATCTGCATATATCTTCACTAAGCCAGTTGTCAAGCCATATCATTAACATTTGTTTCTCTCTCTCTCTGAAATGGTGAGTTATTTAAACGCAGGGACCATGTTTATCACACATAAATATTTATTGAATAAATTAATGGATTAATGGATGACTGAGTAAATAGGTGCACTTATGACCCATGCAAGTGTCTGAAAGAATCTGAATATGTGAGGTCTTGTGGATATTAAAACAAAAATAGCATAGAGAGTGAAGGCCACCAGAAATATCTCACTTTCAATTTTTTTATGAACTCCTCCTCTTGCTATAATCAAACAATATGTAAGGGAATCCTTACTCCTTAAGCTCAGTTTTATTAGTGGGTATGTGGAATTATTCTGATTAATCATCTTTATATATTCATTCATATTAATTATACATACACATATTTTTGAGATGCTACAACATATAAAAGTTTTTAATGTAGAAAAGCCTTGGATTTTTTTGTTTGTACATTTTAAAGGAATATCAAGCATATTATTTATGAGTGAAAAATTGTAGTTGTCGAGTTATTTTTAAAATTGTAAACGTGGCCTGGCGTGGAGGCTCACACCTGTAATCCTAAAGCTTTGGGAGGCCGAAGCGGGAGGATCACCTGAGGTCAGGAATTCGAGACCAGCCTGGCCAACATGGTGAAATCCCGTCTCTACTAAAAATACCAAAACTAGCCGGGGTGGTGGCAGGTGCCTGTAATCCCAGCTACTCAGGGGGCGGAGGCAGGAGAATCGCTTGAACCTGGGAGGCGGAGGTTGCAGTGAGCTGACATCGCGCCATCGCACTCCAGCCAGTGGGACAAGAGCGAGACTTTGTCTCAAAAACAAAACAAAACAAAACAAAAACAAAGAAATTATAAATACATGGGATTTTGTGACTCTTAACTGAGGAACAGTTTCCAATGAGTATGATAATGATCAGACGAGTGACTTCAATTGATTTCCAGAGGTCAGACCACTGCTATCCGACATGTTTTTTGTTGCTGGTATTGTGTGGAAGAGAGAGAGTGATAGGGAGGAAGGAAAAAAGGAGGAAAGGAAGAGAAGAAATAAAGTAAAAATCTCCGTTAGATACCCCCAGTTATCTTGGTGCTTTATCATACATCACTGTCTGCTGACTGGCTGGATGGCTTACACAAACGACAACAACAAAAACTTTCTTAGTGGATACAATTCTGGAGTCCTTGGTGCTCAAGATGGGAAAACCTAACCTGGTGTTTTTCCTTGCTGTGTTTTAGTATATACATAGAGGATGCCACTGGGGATCCTCTTACATTTTATATTTAAGGGCACCTATAATGTTTTCCAAGGTCTTTAGACTGTTACATGATTTCTAAATATTAAGTTTGTGGTTACAGGGAACATTTGCTTAGCAAGGACACAGTTGAAACATTTTAATAAAGCTTTTAATAACGGTTTCAGAAGATACCCACAAAAAAAAAAGTAAGCCAATGGGTACTATTATCCATGAGGCCAGTAGGCTAGAGTTTGAGAAGATTGAGAAGATAAGTTTTGAGGACATAATAAAAGATTTTAAGAGCAGTCTACTTCACTATTGCACAGTAACACACCACCAAGTGTGAGTAGGGGAAGAAGGTAATTACATTTTATTTTGCTGTCTACCTTCTATCTCATTAGGTGTGTGTACTCATAATTGTTTTGTGGTTACTTGAAATAATCAAGCAATTATAAGCACATTAATGAACAAAGAATACTTCTGCAGAGTACTGAAGTCACCAGATAAATCTCTAATACATAAATATATACATACATATGCATATGCATATATAAATATGCAAGCCGTCCAGCCAGTCAGCAGAGCAAGGTATGAAAAAAAAGCATTAACACAATTCCGAGTACCTATCTCAAATTTTTACTTTATTTCTTTTTTCTCTCCCTTTTATCTTTCCTTCTTCCTTCGCTCCTGCACTACCTAAAAACTGCAGCAGCAACAAAAGCAGGAAGAAAACCATACAGGATAAAAGCCATCTGGCCACTGAAAATCGACTGAAATCACTAAACTCATTCGTCTGATCATTATCAATACTCATTGGAAACTTTTGTTCAGTTAATTAATCAATATCTGGTTGAGTCACAAAATCCCATGTATTTATAACTTTTAAAATAACTAAGCAACTATATATTTTTCACTCACAAATAATATGCTTGATATTATTTTTTAAATGTACAAACAAAAATCTAAGGCTTTTATAAATTAAAATATTTTATACATTGTAGCATCTCATAATTGCTCTTATTTCCTGTGTTACATTTTTTTAGGTGCAGAAACCATGACCCTGTACACAAAAGTCAGAATGCAACCTGTGTCTGTTCCAGATTGTTTAATTTATACATATTTTTATTATATCAAGGAAGTAGGTTTTGTAGATGATATTTAAAGACATATCAAAAAATATATTTCTGAATTAGAATTTAGGCTTAACAGTTCTTCTTCAGTCTATAAATTCTACACCTAAGTCCTCTCTTATTGAGATGTAAGACAGAAGGTGAACTTTCTTATTAAAGGGCTTTTCAAGCATCCTTCCAAATGAAATAGCCAAAACAATAGAAAATAAAGAATTAAGATATTTAATAAAACTGGAATGGATTCTAATTGTATTTACTTTGCTAGAGCATGAAAACTGTATTATGTGATTAGGAAGGAGAAGCAGAAAAGCTTAGAAATGTAGTTATGACAATTGTTAGATGTACCAAATTCAAATGTTCACCCAGGTGAATTTCTTTTTCACCGTCATTGTATGACACTCTACTGCTTCTGATTATACCTACATCATGGAAGCCTTCACTTTTTATAAGGGTGCCTATCCTGAAGAGAATGGATTCGTCTAACTTTTGGAAATTTCCTATTTATGTAATTGCTCATTCAATCCATGTCTAGAGTAGTAGTACTGTGTAACGCAGCTAGCTAAGTGAGTTCTGGATCCAGATACACTGGATTCAAGTCTCTACTCCGACTTTTACTAGCTCTATGACTTCAGGAATGTTTCCCATCTCTTTGCCCCATGAACTTCCTCTGAAAAAGTAGACACCAATAGCCCCTACCACATAGGGTCATTTTGAACAGTGCTCCATGTCAAGCACACAGACCAGTGCCTGATACATACTAAGCATTGTATGAGTATGAGGTCTTTATATTTATTTTTTAAGTTCAATATAGAGTTTTTAGTAGAGTACTATTTGCCAGACATTGTCCTAGATGATGGCGATATAATAGCAGTCAAAACAAAATCCCTGCCTGCATGAAATTTACCTTCTAACGTGAAAACTGTGACAGAACATAGGTAGCTATTCGCTAAACCTCTCTCCTCTTTTTTTCTTGACAGACTGCTGAACTACATATCCCAGTTTTTTCTATGGTGATGTGTGGCCGTAGAACTGAGTTGCAGCCAAAAGAGTGTGAAAGGAAGTGATGTGCACTGTTTTGGGCCTGGCTAATACGTATTTCCCACATGCCATTGATTCTCCTCTCTTCCCTTGCCTGCTTGCTATATGAAGATGCCTGGACAAACTTGAATGCCATACGCTACAGAAGTCAGTCTTTATTCCTGAATGACTGTATGGAGCAGATCCCCAGCCTCATCTCGCTGCTGCCACCAACATTCAGATTCATACAACTAGGAAAACTATCCTCTATTGTATTACGCTGTTAAAATTTCAAGGCTTATCTCTCCCAGCATTTAGCATCACTTCAGTTAATGTAGAGAGAGTAAGTAGACGAATAAATCTGAAGTATAACATCAGCTAGTGCTAAGTGCAATGTAGAAGAGCGAATCAGGGGCCGGGTGCGGTGGCTCACGCCTGTAATCCCAGCACTTTGGGAGGCCAAGATGGGCAGATCACGAGGTCAGGAGATCGAGACCATCCTGGCTAACACGGTGAAACCCCGTCTCTACTAAAAATACAAAAAAATTATTCGGGAGTGGTGGGGGGCGCCTGTAGTCCCAGCTACTTGGGAGGCTGAGGCAGGAGAATGGCGTGAACCCGGGAGGCGGAGCTTGCAGTGAGCGGAGATTGCACTACAGTACTCCAGCCTGGGCAACAGAGCGAGACTCCATCTCAAAAAAAAAAAAAAAAAAAAAAAAAAAGCGAATCAGGGAAAGTGAGTGGAGGAGAGTGGTCAGGGACGTCCTCAGCAAGAAGCGCACATCCGAAGCGAGACTTGTCAAATGAGCTAAAGAAACGCATGTACAGCTATTGAAAAAGCACTCCAGACAAAAGGAATCACAAGAGCAAAACCCTGACGTAGGAATGTGCTTCGAATTTTCACAGCTTCATGAGAAAATCAGCATGGGCTGGAACTGAGTAAAAAATGTGTTCAGAGGGAATCAGAGGACAGACCAGTAAGGCTTTACAGATGAGGGTAAAGACAGTGGATTTGATTGGAAGATCTTCAGAAAGGAAATCATGCAATGTAATTTACATTTTTAAATAATCACTCTAGCTCCTGTGCAGAGGGTGAGTCAGAAAATGATTGAAATCTGAGATATCATTTATGAAGCTATTACAGTAGCTTTGAAAACAACACAACGGCAGCTTAAGTCTTCTTATGTCAGTGTTTTTGCTCCCTAGAACCTTTGTCCGTTTATCACAAAACCATGTATCAGAAATACACCATAAGGTCAATAATCTGCAAGCATTGTTTTATGATACATGGACAAAGGTTTTAAATAAGGATAACAGTTTTCAATAAGTTATAATCTGAAATAATCTGTTTAGTCTTCTCCCAGAAGCACTTGGGTTTGACACCATCATTCTTTTTAACATTTATTTTAAATTCAAGGCCACACGTGCATGTGTGTTACATAGGTAAACTTGTGTCATAGGGGTTTGTCGTACAGATTATTTCATTACCAGGGTGCTTAATAGCCTAGTGCCCGTTGGATATTTTTCCTGATCCTCTCACTCTTCCCCTTCTCCACCCTCTAATAGGCCCGGGTGTGTGTTGTTCCCTTCTATGTCCATGTGTTCTCATCATTTAGCTCCCACTTATAAGTGAGAACATGCGGAGACACCATCATTCTTAAATCCATTCATAATTACATGTGGTTCCCTAGATATGCCCTACAACTCTTACCTTTCTAAAGCTGGAGATAATTCATCAAACTGGGGAAATCTTGTTTTAGATTTTCTAACCTTAAATCCTATCACATCTATTTTTAATTTCTGTGATTGATACTTTCTAAAATGCTTTTAAATTTCCTTTTACATGGAACTAATACAACTCTTGCCTATATTTTTCTTTTTTTAAATTTTTATTTATTTTATTATATTATTATTATTATTATTATACTTTAAGTTTTAGGGTACATGTGAACAATGTGCAGGTTTGTTACATATGTATCCATGTGCCATGTTGGTGTGCTGCACCCATTAACTCGTCATTTAGCATTAGGTATATCTCCTAATGCTGTCCCTCCCCTCTCCCCCGACCCTACAACAGTCCCCGGAGTGTGATGTTCCCCTTCCTGTGTCCATGTGTTCTCATTGTTCAGTTCCCACCTATGAGTGAGAACATGCGGTGTTTGGTTTTTTGTCCTTGCGATAGTTTACTGAGAATGTTGGTTTCCAGTTTCATCCATGTCCCTACAAAGGACATGAACTCATCATTTTTTATATTTTTCATATGATGATGCGGCTGTTTGGAAACAGCTTGACTTGTATCATAGCAGTTGAATTTATATCTCCTAAGAACATGTTCTAAAGGTAGTAAATAAGTTCAATGTAAAAAAGGGTTTTGTAGTAAGATATGTTTTGGAGTCATTGAACTAAATAAAATTAGTCAGATCCAATTTCTGCAGGGTAGTTCAGAGAATTTAGCCTGCTTTTATGCATATGATTCTCCATGAGTTAAAATAATATTTGGAGTATTTATCAAACTTAATTGACTATAGAAGTGTTTCCTCTTTTATAGGATATTTCAAAGGACTAAAGTTCTGTTGAATGCATGCTACCGATTTCCAGAAGACAGAAGTTTTAAATAAGTTTTAATCTGATATGATCTAAAAGCAGCAATCTATATGACCAAAATGGTAATTCAGCATTGAAATGAATACGAGGTCTATCTTGTACACTCACACTAATCTCAGTCCTCAGAAAAACTTCTTTTGGTAATATTCTCATGATGAAGTCATTTTGAAAGTAATTTTTTAAAAAATGAAAATGACAGCAGAGAATTTGTTAATATTACCCAAGCTTACTCCAACGTTTCTGAATAAAGTGAATGAATCTCATCTATTCAGAGTTATCTCCATTAAAAATAAAATTTGAGGGAGTCTGGTAGGAAAAGGCTTCGTTCTGTTTCTGGCCACTAGACTATAAAAAGAGAAAGAGACTCCTGTTGTTAGAAATTTACAATATGGCAGAGATGACTCATCCCATCACTTAGAAGCCTCCAGAAAGCCATAGATGAATGCTGTTTGCTTCGTGTCTGCATTCATCCTTTTCCTGTTTCCTGTTTCAAGATGAGTAACCAGTTACAAAGGACCAGAGGGTGTTTTCACACCTTTTCCTCCTCTTTATTAAGGTAGAGTTTACAGCCCAAGTGTGACAGGTAGTGTTTTGGCACACTGGATTTCTCGCAGGAACATATTATCTAACTCTGCAGGAGTTGGAGATTTTAGATTGTCTCAGGATTAATAGATACCACTTTGCCATCAGCAAATTCTTTGTACCCAGGAAACAAGGTTGTAGTCAGGTATGCTATCTTTTCTTTGGACAGTCTATAGGAGTTGTCCCAAAATAAAGAACACTTTGTCTTTCCACAATATAATAAAAATAGCATAAGTTATAGAATAAAAAAAACCTCGAACTCCATATGTGTTAGTCAAGGTGCTTAATGTATATAAGCCTGTTATTTAATTTCTCAAATGGCCAAAAAAATCAACCAACTAACTTCACAGGGGTGTTGCATGAATTAATGAGATTTAAAATGTGTACTATTTCAGAATCTATGTCTGGGAAAACAGGTATATTGACTGCGTTGTTCTCTTTTCTACCCAATGCCTTGAGCAGTACTTTGCATAAAGTAGGCAGGCGATATAATTTTAATTGTCCTGGTTGAACATACTTAGTACATTGAAGCCCTTTTTATCACAGGTCCCAGTATCAACAAGGTCACCAGTGATTAGACATGGTTTGTGGCAGAAAATTTTTGTTAATCATAAATCATATGTCAATCATAACCATAAAAAGGTTTAGTATTGAACCTGTTTTAGGTGAACAGCTGGGCAGTTGAAAAGACCTTATCAATTGTAATAATACTAATTTATTCTCTCCTTTATTTTGTGAATTTTCTCCAAGGAGCAATAGTGAAGAGTAACTTCATGTTTTAGGACAATTATAAAATTTAAAGATGATTTTAATATGTTGAGTAAAAAGGAAACTGACATTTACTTGGAAATTTGGCATATGTGTTTCCAAGAGAGTAAAAATCTAAAGATTGTGTGGGTGTATGATTTTTATCATTCTTCCTTATGGTGTTCTGAAATGAATAACTAGAAATTTTAATTGAGAAACAGTTTCATTAAAATTACCTATATTTTCCATTGCTCTAGTATATTCTAATTTGCCTAAGTAACTGTCTTCTTTATCCCCCTTCCCATCCTGCCCAAGCACATGGTTATTGCTACTTCATATTCTATTTTCCAGCGTACAAAAACTAGGGCTAAAACAAAGCAAAACAAAACCCCATAATGCATATGAAATTCTGATTTCTCTTTTTTTCACGTGGCCAGAAACATGAGAAGTTCACCAACGGGCCATGTGCAGTTCAAATATTGGTTAGTATTTTTTTGCATCCCATTCCTATAGAAAATAGAAGAAAAAAGCAGAAAACTAACAGTGTTGAATTATAATGCAGTCATATAACTACTTTTACACACCTTGCTCATTGAAAATTCCTCTTCTCTAAATACGCTGTGACTGAGGAATGTATGTGTAGTGGGGACTGGGGCTAAGGGATACATTTGGAATGTAATATTAATATGTATAAGTATGAAGTAAAATAAATGTGATAGGAGTAATAATAACCTTTATCAATGGCTGTGTGCTGGTACTCTGACAAGTGCAGCGCAACATTCTTTCATTTAATTCTCACGATTCCACAATATAGGAATTTTATAGCTATTTTCCAAATCAAGAAATTGAAGATCAGAAAAATTATTCAATTATACATGTATCATTATGTAATATAACGATATTACTGAATAGCAGAGCTGAGGTTAAATATCAGGTCTATTTATTCTGGTTCCTGATCACTAAAGACAAAGGGATATGTCTTTTCTAAATGCAGATGAGCAAATAAAAAAATAAATTTTAAATGACAGAAGCCAAAAATTAAGCTCATGTAGTCACTTATCTACCACGGGTGAAGATTTGAAGGTCAACATTCTACCAGTAGTCTCAGCCTCACAATCCATATATTTCTGTTAGATGTCATGTTTTGGTGGTGAGTGTAGCACAAAATAAACTAAGGAAATCTTGGACTTGCCAAGGCTCTATTGAAAGTTTTCTGCTGGCATCATAACATCAAAGGCTGTTGAAAGGAGCCTCAACAGTCAAAAACCCTAAAACAAAGTGATGTTTGATACTTCTCATTTCTTTCCCACTTAAAATGTATGAACTATAAACAACTTTCAAATTTGTCCTTGCCATAGTTTGCTGAGAATGATGGTTTCCAGCCTCATCCATGTCCCTACAAAGGACATGATCTCAATAATTTTTATGGCTGCATAGTATTCCATGGTGTATATGTGCCACATTTTCTTAATCTAGTCTATCATTGTTGGACAGTTGGCTTGGTTCCAAGTCTTTGCTATTGTGAATAGTGCCGCAATAAACATATGTGTGCATGTGTCTTTATAGCAGCATGATTTATAATCCTTTGGATATATACCCAGTAATGGGATTGTTGGGTCAAACACCTCGCGTTCCCACTCATAGGTGGGAATTGAACAATGAGAACACATAGACACAGGAAGGGGAGCATCACACACTGGGGCCTGTTGTGGGGTGGGAGGGAGGGGGAGGGATAGCATTAGGAGATATACCTAATGTTAAATGACCAGTTAATGGGTACAGCACACCAACATGGCACATGTATACACATGTAACTAACCTGCACATTGTGCACATGTACCCTAAAACTTAAAGTATAATAAAAAAAATCTTTCTAATTTATATTAATTTCTTTGTCTTATCTTCTTTCAGAGTTCAAGAGACAGAAGAAAAGATAGTCATCACAGTTGATACATCACTTTTCATATCTCAACTTGCCTTTTCTGAGTGAGTGACAAGGTTGGGGTTCGATTCTAGAAAGAAATATAAATTGATGTTCCTTGTGCTTAGAAAACATGGGATGACATATTAAATATTTGATCCTTATTACAGATATATTTCTGTGGTTTTCTTTATAAATCATTGCTCAGTGCTGTGCTTTGTATGTTGACAGAGATTATGTTACTGGCACTTTTCTCAAAAAAAAAAACAAAATAAGTCTTTTTATATAACAAACCTGCACATGTACCCCTGAATCTAAAGTAAAAGTTTAGAAAAGTGGTGGAGTTAGCCTGCAGACCCAGATCTCTGACCCTAGAGTTCATGGTGTTACTTGCGATTCATCCATAACACTCATTGCTCAGTCATTATCCATCAAAGAAATGATCCAGAAATATTTTGCTGCTATTTCCAGGTTATATTTTAAATAAACAGTTGCTTCTAAGTTGTAGCTTAGTATTCCCAGTGTTTGGTTCCGCAGGGCCTGCATGGGGTTGTTGTTCACTAAATGTTACATGACTAGCCAAGTTTAGATGATGGCCAATGTTAGCAATTTGAAAATGACAGCCCAAGCTAGAGGAAATCAGGCTATGCTTGTTCAAATTGCCCATCATTCCAAACTCGTTGAAAACACGGTGTGGCCTTATGGTGTGCTAAGTGCTGGTGATGCCAAAATACACACAAGCGCATGCACACGCACACACACACACACGCACACACACACACAGATAGTAACCCCGGGTATCCACAATAGATTGGTTTGAGGATACTAAAATTCAAGGATGCTCAATTCCCTTACATGTGGTTTGTGAATGATTCAGTCATTATGCAACTGTGTGCTCATGTCATATATAGTTATTAATACCAGTTAGTGGCATGAATCCTGATTCTGTCACCTACTGTGTTTTTCTGGGCAGTTTTTGATCTCTATGACATGAGTTTCCTAGTCTATGAAATGTGGTTAATAATAGTAGGCTCGTGAGAAACATTAGATAAGATGTGAATAAAAGCTTGCTAAAGTGCCAGGCATGTAGTAAGTGCTGATTGGCATAAATTACTGTGCTCCATCAGTGGTAATTCTCTACAGCAGGAGTTCCCAACCTCTGGGCCATGGACTGGTACTGATCTGTGGCCTGTTAGGAACAGGGCTGCATAGCAGGAGGTGAGTGGCAGGGGAGCAAGCCTTACCGCCTGAGCTCTGCCTCTTGTCAGATCAGTGGTGGCATTAGATTCTCATAGGAGAGTGAACCCTATTGTAAACTGCACATGTGAGGCATCTAGTTTGCATGCTTCTTATGAGAATCTAATGCCAAATGATCTGAAGTGGAACAGTTTCATCCTGAAACCATCCCGTACCCTAGTCAGCGGAAAAATTATCTTCCATGAAACCAGTCTCTGGTACCAAAAAGGCTGGGGACTGTTGCTCTACAGGAAGCAACTTTGCCTCCACCACAGGGGACATTTGGCAATGTCTGGAGGAAACTTTGGGTGTCATAGCTGGAAAGAGCTACTATTATCTAGCGGATAGCAGTCAGAGATGCTGCTAGCCATCCTACAATGCCCAACACAGCCCCTGAGAGGCTACAAACATCAATAATACTGACATTAAGAAACCCTGTTCTGTATTAACAGATTGGATTAGTGCATTAAAGTGATTCAAAAAACAAACAAACAAAAAAAGAAAACACAGCAAAGCTTATCTGTAGCCAAGTCATATGGTTGTCAAATTCAAGAGTATTATTATGAAAAATTAAACATCTTCAATTTTTCTCCAAAATATTAATGTATAAATTTAGAGCAATTTGATAATTCAGTTTAATCATTTAGAAAATTAAAGGTGGCCAGGTGCAGTGGCTTATGCCTGTAATGCCAGCACTTTGGGAGGCTGAGGTGGGTGGATCATGAGGTCAACAGATCAAGACCATCCTGGCTAACATGGTGAAACCCATTTCTACTAAAAATACAAAAAATTAACTGGGCATGGTGGTGCACACCTCTAGTCCCAGTTACTCAGGAGGCTGAGGCTGGAGGATCCCTTGAACCCAGGAGGTGGAGGTTGCAGTGAGCCGAGATTGCACCACTGCACTCCAGCCTGGTGGCAGAGTGAGGTTCCGTCTCAAAAAACAAAACAAACAAAGAAAAGAAAAGGCTTATATCTCATAAATCAGTGAGGAAAATATCTGCAATTCAGTAGAAAATAGGTAAAGAAGATGGAGAACCACTTGGTAGAAAAATAAAAGCAAATGATTAAAACACATAAAAATTATACAACATAACTACTTTAAAGAAAAATAATACTAATGAAACACTGGCTGGCATAATCAGTTTTGTAATGTTCTTTTTGATGTGATCAGTTTTGTACTTTGCTTTTTGAAGTCTCATTTAAAAGCACATTTTCAGAACAAGCACTTGCTTTAATTCTCTTTTCCCAGTTACTGTCTATTCTACTACCCCATATATACTACATATTGCTAATCATACTATGTAATTTTCCTTTATATCTATTTATCTACCTACCTACCTATATATTTATCCATTCATTCAACCATGAATCTTTTAGTCTAGTCATCTCTCCATCTATTTTTCTTTATTGCCTATCTTTTGCCTAATTAAAAGTGGACTCCATAAGTATAGCAGTAATGCTTCTCTAACTTGCTACCACATTTTTTTTTTTTTTTTTGCCTAACGTAATGCCTAACACTTAATAGGAGCTCATAAAATGGTTACTGAGGGAATGAGTAAATACTACACAACTGAAGAAATTATATATAAACTGACTCCCTACCACTGGAAATTCATATTAGTGGAACTCAGCTTATATATATACTTTGACATGTTTGCTAAGAACGGAACCTTAGGCACATAATGAAGCAATATTTGGATAGTAGAAATCTAGAATTAACCTAAATCTATCAATAAGAGACTGATTAAACAAATTACTTGACATCCATATGATGAAGATGCTATTAGGCACTAAAACTTACACACACACACACACACACACACACACACATATATACACACATAAATATTAATTTTCAATTTAGTGGTACATATGCAGGATTTTTTTAGGTAAACTTTAGGTCGTGGCAATTTGGTGTACAGATTATTCAGTCACCCATGTTATAAGCATAGTACCTGATGGGTATTTTATTTCATCTTCTCCTTCTTCCCAACTTCCACCCTCAAATAGACCCTGGTGTCCACTGTTCCCCTCTTTGGTCCCTGCGTTCCCATTGTTTAGCTCCCACTTATAAGTGAGAACATACATTATTCAAAACCATTATGTTTTTAATATGGAGTGATATATAAAGATCTCTAAATTCTAGACAAAAAAACCTTACAAAAGAACAATGAATCCAGGAGTTGGTTTTTTGAAAAAAAAAAAAAGAGAGAGAGAGAGACTGTTAGCTAGACTAATAAAGAACAAAAAGAGAGAAGATCCAAATAAACATAATTAGAAATGGCAAAGGGGTCATTACCACTGATGCCATAGAAATACCAAAAGGTCTCAGAGACTACTAAGAACACCTGCATGCACACAAGCTAGAAAACCTAGAAGAAACTGATGAATTCCTAGAGACATATAACATCTGAAGACTGAACTTGGAAGAAGTTGAATCCCTCAGAAGACCAATAATAAGTTTCAAAATTGAATCAGTAATAAAAAGCCTGCAAACCAAAAAAAGCCCAGGACAGGGGCATTTACAGCCAAATTCTACTAGATGTATAAAGAAGAGCTAGTACCATTTCTTCTGAAACGATCCTGAAAAAATTGAGGAGGAGGTACTCCTCCTTAACTCATTCTATGAGGCCAGCATCATCTTGATACCAAAACCTGGCAGAGATACAACAAAAAAAGAAAACTTTAAGCCAACATTCTTGATGAACATACATGCAAAAATCATCAACAATATACTAGCAAACCAAACCCAGCAGCACATTAAAAAGTGAATCCACTATGATCAAGTAAGCTTTATCCCTGGCATGCAAGGTTGGTTCAACATATACGCAAATTAATAAATGTGATTTATCATATAAACAGAACTAAAAACAAAAACCAAATAATTATCTCAATAGATGCAGAAAAAGCTTCCAGTAAAATTCAACATTCTTTTATGTTAAAAACACTCAACAAAATAGGCATTAAAAGAATATACTTCAAAATAATAAGAGCCCTCTATGATAACCCACAGCCAACATCATACTGAATGGGCAAAAAGTGTAAGCATTTCCCTTAAAAACCAGAACAAGTCAAGGATGCCCTCTCTTACCACTACTATTTCAATACTGTACTGGAAGGCCTGGCCTGAGCACTCCAGCAAAGGAAAGAAATAAAATGCATTCAAGTAGGAAGAGAGAATGTCAAACTACTACTGTTTGCAGACAATATAATTCTATACTTACAAATCCCCATAGTCTCTGCCCAAAAGCTCCTTGATCTGATGAACAACTTCAACAAAATTTCAGGATAAAAAAATCAATGTAAAAAATCAGTAGTACTCCTGTACACGAAGAACATCCAAGCTGAGAGCCAAATCAAGAACGCAATCCCATTCACAAGAGCTACAAAGAGCATAAAATACCTAGGAATACAGCTAACTAAGGAGATAAAAGATACCTACAATAAGAATTACAAAACACTGCTCAAATAAATTGGAGATGATACAAACAAATAGAAAAACATTACATGCTCATAGGAAGAAGAATCAATATTGTCAAACTGGCCACGCTGCCCAGAGTAATTTATAGAATTTATAGATTCAATGCCATTCTATCAAAGTCAATTGAATTTATAGATTCAAGGCCATTCTATCAAACTATCAATAACATTCTTCACAGAATTCAAAAATACTATTCTAAAATTCATATGGAACCAAAAAAGATCCCAAATAGCCAAGACAATCCTAAGCAAAATAAACAAAGCTGGAGGCATTACATTACCTATCTTCAAACTACACTACAAGGCTACAGTAACCAAAACAGCATGATACTGGTACAAAAACAGTTACACAGACCAATAGAATGGAATAGAAAGCACAGAAATAATGCCATATTCATACACCCATCTGATCTGTGACAAAGCTGACAAAAACAAGCAATGGAAAAAGGATTCCCTATTTAATAAATGGTGCTGGGAGAACTGGCTAGCCATATGCAAAAGACTGAAACTGGACCCCTTCCTTATACTATATACAAAAATCAATTCAAAATAAATTAAATACTTAAATGTAATACCTACAACTATAAAAACCCTGACAAATAATATAGGAATTACCATTCTGGATGTAGGACCAGGCAAAAATTTCATGATGAGGATGCCAAAAGCAATTGCAACACAACCAAAAATTAGCAAGTGGGACCTAGTTAAATGAAAGAGATACTTCATAGCAAAAGAAACTATCAAAAGAGTAAACAGGCAACCTACAGAATGGAAGAAAAATTTTGCAAACTATGTATTGGACAAAGTGGTAATATCCAGCATCTATCAGGAACTTAAATAAATTCACAAGGAAAAACCAAACAACACCATTAAAAAGTGGGCAAAAGATATGAACAGACACTTTTTTTTTTTTTTAGCCTGGGCTTTATTTTATTTTATTTATTTTTTATTTATTTTTTTAAATTTTATTATTATACTTTAAGTTTTAGGGTAGATGTGCACAATGTGCAGGTTTGTTACATATGTATACATGTGCCATGTTGGTGTGCTGCACCCATTAACTCATCATTTAGCATTAGGTGTATCTCCTAATGCTATCCCTCCCCCCTCCCCCCACCCCACAACAGTCCCCGGAGTGTGATGTTCCCCTTCCTGTGTCCATGTGTTCTCATTGTTCAATTCCCACCTATGAGTGAGAACATGTGGTGTTTGGTTGTTTGTCCTTGTGATAGTTTGCTGAGAATGATGGTTTCCAGTTTCATCCATGTCCCTACAAAGGACATGAACTCATCATTTTTTATGGCTGCATAGTATTCCATGGTGTATATGTGCCACATTTTCTTAATTCAGTCTATCATTGTTGGACATTTGGGTTGGTTCCAAGTCTTTGCTATTGTGAATAGTATCACAATAAATATGTGTGCATGTGTCTTTATAGCAGCATGATTTATAATCCTTTGGGTATATACCCAGTCATGGGATGGCTGAGTCAAATGGTATTTCTAGTTCTAGATCCCTGAGGAATCGCCACACTGACTTCCACAATGGCTGAACTAGTTTACAGATACTTCTTAAAAGAATACATACGTGAGGCCAACGAGCATATGAAAAACAGCTCAACATCAATGATTATTAGAGAAATGAAGATCAAAAACGCAATGAGACACCATCTCACACCAGTCAGAATGGCTGTTATTAAAAAGGTAAAAAATCACAGATGCTGGCAAGGGTGTGGAGAAAAAGGAATGCTTATACACTGTTGGTGGGAGTGTAAATGAGTTCAACCATTGCAGAAGACAGTGTGGTGATTCCTCAAAGAGCTAAAGACAGAAATACAATTTCACCCAGAAATCCCATTACTGCATATATACCCAAAGGAATAAAAATTGTTCTGTTATGAAGACACATGCATGTGTATGTTCATTGCATCACTGTTCACAATAGCAAAGACATGGAATCAACCTAAATGCCCATCAATAATAGACTGGATAAAGAAAATGTGATACATATACACCACGGAATACTGTGCAGCCATAAAAATGAATGAGATCATGTGCTTTGCAGGGACATAGAAGGAGCTAGAGGCCATTGTTTTTAGCAAACTAACACAGTAACAGAAAATTAAATAGTGCATGTTCTCATTTAAAAGTGGCAGCTAAATGATGAGAACACATGGACACATAGAGGAGAACAACAGACACCAAGGCCTATCAGAGGGTGGAAGGTAGGAGGAGCAAAAGGATCAGGGAAAGTACTAGGCTTAATACCTGGGTGATGAAATAATCTGTACAACAAATCCCCACGACAAAAGTTTACCTATGTAACAATCCTGCATGTGCCCCTGAACTTAAAATAACCGTTTTTTGAAAAGCAAACAACATGAATCTCTTTGTATGTCTTCATCAGAGCTCTTGAGTGACCAAGTACATTGTCAATGAGGAGTAGTATTTTAAAACAATTGTTTTTTTTTTTTTCTGAGCAGATTTCAACAGTGGGTTTAAAATATTTAGCAAGCCATACTATAAATAGATGTGCTGTCATCCAGGCTTTGTCATTCCATTAATGAAGCACAGGCAGGGTGGATTTAGAATAATTCTTAAGGGTCCTAGGATCTGCAGAATGGTAAATGAGTATCGACTTCAACTTAAAGCCACAAGCTGCATTAACTCCTAATAAGAGTCAGCCTGTTCTTTGAAGCTTTGAAGCCAGGCATTGACTTCTCCTCTCTTGCTATGAAAGTCTTGGATGGGATCTTCTTCCAAGAGAAGGTTGTTTGTCTACTTGGATAATTTGTTATTTAGTGTAGCCACCTTCATCAGTCATTTAGCTAGATTTTCTGAATAACTTGCTGCAGCTCCTACATCAGCACTTGCTACTTCACCTTATACTTTTATGTTGTGGATTTGGTAGTTTTCCTAAACCTCTACTAGCTTGAAATTTTTCTCCTACAATTTCCTCACCTTTCTTAGCCTTCATTACATTAGGCTTTGGCTTAAGAAAATGTTGCAGCTGGTTTGGTCTATCTAGACCACTAAAACTTTCTTCATATTGGCAACAGGCTGTTTTGCTTTCCTATCATTCATGTGTTTGCTGAAGCCTCACTTTTAATTTTCTTCAGAATTTTTTTCTTGGATTTCACAACTTGGCTAACTGTATGGCATTGTGCCTTCCTTACTACGCTTAGTCATTTCTAGCTTTTGATTTAATGTGAGAGATGTGCAACATTTCCTTTCATTTGAAAAGATTTATTTATTTTATTTTTTTGAGATGGAGTTTCACTGTTGTTGCCTAGGCTGGATTGCAATGGCGTGATCTTGGCTCAGCACAAACTCTGCCTCCTGGGTTCAAGTGATTCTCCTGCCTCAGCCTCCTGAGTAGCTGGGATTACAGGCATGCACCACCACACCTGGCTAATTTTGTGTTTTTAGTAGAGATGGGGTTTCTCCATGTTGGTCAGGCTGGCCTCAGACTCCCAATCTCAGGTGATCCACCTGCCTTGGTCTCCCAAAGTGCTGATATTACAGGTGTGAGCCACTGCACCCCGCCCATTTGAAAACATTTTAAAGGGCATTGTAGGGTTGTTTATTGGCCTAGTTTCAATATTGTTGTCTCTCAAGAAATTGGGAGGCCCCAGAAAAGGGAGAGATATGGCCAGTTGTTGCAGCAGTCAGAACACACACAACATTTCTGGATTAAATGTGTTACATGGGCATGGTTCAAGGTACCCCAAAACAATTACAAGAGTAACATCAAAGATCACAGAGCACCATAACAGATTTAATAATAATAAGAGTTTGAAATATTGTGAGAATTATGAAAATGTGACATAGAGACATGATATGAACACACGCTGTTGGAAAAACAGTGCTAGAATTGCTCAATGAAGAGTTGCTATAAACCTTCAATTTGTAAAAAAACTCAAAAAAACCTGTGAAGCACAATAAAACAAGGTATGCATGCATCACCTCAAGCTAGAAAAAAATTATTATTGCTGCTATTTACATTATATTGTTGAAGAAACAGACTTAGTATATTTACTTTCCCAGAGGTCCTACATTTTACAAGAGGCACAGCTTAGCTTGTCTCTCACAACATTTAAGTCCAAAATCACATGCACTGGTGTAAACTCAAGGAAGAAATGAAATGCCTCCTTGTACCTCTGGTAGAATTCGGCTGTGAATGCATCTGGTCCTGGACTTTTTTTGGTTGGTAAGCTATTGATTATTGCACAATTTCAGAGCCTGTTATTGGTCTATTCAGAGATTCAAATTCTTCCTGGTTTAGTCTTGGGAGGGTGTATGTGTCGAGGAATTTATTCATTTCTTCTAGATTTTCTAGTTTATTTGCGTAGAGGTGTTTGTAGTATTCTCTGATGGCAGTTTGTATTTCTGTGGGATTGGTGGTGATATCCCCTTTATCATTTTTTATTGCATCTATTTGATTCTTCTCTCTTTTCTTCTTTATTAGTCTTGCTAGTGGTCTATCAATTTTGTTGATCTTTTCAAACAACATGCCCTCTCTCACCACTCCTATTCAACATAGTGCTGGAAGTTCTGGCCAGGGCAATCAGGCAGGAGAAGGAAATAAAGGGTATTCAACTAGGAAAAGAGGAAGGCAAATTGTCCCTGTTTGCAGATGACATGATTGTATATCTAGAAAACTCCATTGTCTCAGCCCAAAATCTCCTTAAGCTGATAAGCAACTTCAGCAAAGTCTCAGGATACAAAATCAATGTACAAAAATCACAAGCATTCTTATACACCAATAACAGACAAACAGAGAGCCAAATCATGAGTGAACTCCCATTCACAATTGCTTCAAAGAGAATATAATACCTAGGAATCCAACTTATAAGGGATGTGAAGGACCTCTTCAAGGAGAACTACAAACCACTGTTCAATGAAATAAAAGAGGATACAAACAAATGGAAGAACATTCCATGCTTGTGGGTTGGAAGAATCAATATCGTGAAAATGGCCATACTACCCAAGGTAATTTATAGATTCAATGCCATCCCCATCAAGCTACCAATGACTTTCTTCACAGAATTGGAAAAAACTACTTTAAAGTTCATATGGAACCAAACAAGTGCCTGTATCAACAAATCAATCCTAAGCCAAAAGAACAAAGCTGGAGGCATCACGCTACCTGACTTCAAACTATACTACAAGGCTACAGTAACCAAAACAGCACGGTACCGGTACCAAAACAGAGATATAGATCAATGGAACAGAACAGAGCCCTCAGAAATAATGCCACATATCTACAACCATCTGATCTTTGACAAACCTGACAAAAACAAGAAATGGGGAAAGGATTCCCTATTTAAAAAATGGTGCTGGGAAAACTGGCTAGCCATACGTAGAAAGCTGAAACTGGATCCCTTCCTTACATCTTATACAAAAATTAATTCAAGATGGATTAAAGACTTAAATGTTAGACCTAAAACCATAAAAACCCTAGAAGAAAACCTAGGCAATACTATTCAGGACATAGGCATGGGAAATGACTTCATGTCTAAAACACCAAAAGCAATGGCAACAAAAGCCAAAATTGACAAATGGGATCTAATTAAACTAAAGAGCTTCTGCACAGCAAAAGAAACTACCATCAGAGTGAACAGGCAACCTACAGAATGGGAGAAAATTTTCGCAACCTACTCCTCTGACAAAGGGCTAATATCCAGAATCTACAATGAACTCCAACAAATTTACAAGAAAAAAACAAACAACCCCATCAACAAGTGGGCAAAGGATATGAACAGACACTTCTCAAAAGAAGACATTTATGCAGCCAAAAAACACATGCAAAAATGCTCATCATCACTGGCCATCAGAGAAATGCAAATCAAAACCACAGTGAGATACCATCTCACACCAGTTAGAATCGCCATCAGTAAAAAGGAAACAACAGGTGCTGGAGAGGATGTGGAGAAACAGGAACACTTTGACACTGTTGATGGGACTGTAAACTAGTTCAACCATTGTGGAAGTCAGTATGGTGATTCCTCAGGGATCTAGAACTAGAAATACCATTTGACCCAGCCATCCCATTACTGGGTATATACCCAAAGGAGTATAAATCATGCTGCTATAAAGACACATGCACACGTATGTTTATTGCGGCACTATTCACAATAGCAAAGACTTGGAACCAACCCAAATGTCCAACAATGATAGACTGGATTAAGAAAATGTGGCACATATACACCATGGAATATTATGCAGCCATAAAAAATGATGAGTTCATGTCCTTTGTAAGGACATGGATGAAACTGGAAACCATCATTCTCAGCAAACTATCGCAAGGACAAAAAACCAAACATCATATGTTCTCACTCATAGGTGGGAATTGAACAATGAGAACACATGGACACAGGAAGATTGTTGTGGGGTGGGGGGGGAGGGTACATTAGAGATATACCTAATCTAAAATGATTAAGGGTCAACACAAAATGGCATGTAAAATTTAAAAACTGCACATTGTCACATGTACTAAAATTAATATAAAAAAAAAACTAAAAAAACAAGATAATATATACCTAGGTGTGTAAGGCTATACAAAAATGCCTAATTACTCCACTATTGCTGTCACTCTTGCTCTTAATGGACTTCTTTTCACTTGTGGTAGTTATGGGGACATTCTCATGACCTGCATGCCTACCTCTGCTCCCAGCATCTCAGACAACAGCTAATGAGCCTCCACCCTGCATTCTTCACCAAAACCCATGCAAACTAAAAGATGTGATAATCCAAATCTGTAACTCTTTCTAATGACTTCAATGAATGATGGAAACTATAATAATTTTAAAAATATAGTTTCTTAAACAACACATAAAGACCTAGTAAAGACAAAAATTAAAATTTGTGTGAGAAATGAGATAAAACAGAGAAAGAACAGAGGAAGACAGAGAAGCAGTGAGGGAAATGTGTTTTTAAATGTTAACAATAGCTAAAATTTATTGACTACTTACTATTCAGTGTATTTAATTTTTTATTTTTATGTGTACATAGTAGGTGTATATATTTGTGGGGTATATGAGATACTTTGAAACAGGCATATAATGCATAATAATCATATCAGGGTAAATGGAATATCCATCACCTCAAGCATTTATTATTTTTTGCGTTACAAACATTCCAGTTATACTCTTTTAGTTATTTTAAAACATACAATAAACTATTGTCATCCTGTTGTGCTATCAAATACTAGATTTTATTCATTCTAACTAAATTTTTAATCCATTAGTCATCCCCACTCCCTTCCTCCACAAATACCATTCCCAGACTCTGGTAACCATCATTCTACTCTCTATCTCCATGAGTTCAATTACTTTAATTTGTAGCATCCACAAACGAGTGAGAATATGCGAAAGTTTGTCTTTCCGTGTCAGGCTTATTTCACGTTAACACAAAGACCTCCAGTTCTATCTATGTTGTTGCAAATGACAGAATCTCATTTTTCTAATGGCTGAATAGTACTCCATTGTGTATACGTACCACATTTTCCTTATCCGTTCATCTGTTGGTGAACACTTCGGTTGCTTCCAAATCTTGGCTATTGTGAATAGTGCTGCAATTAACATGGGAGTGCAGATATTTCTTCAATATACTGATTTCCTTTTGTGGAGCATATTTGCCCAGTAGTGGAACGGCTGGATTGTATGATAGTTCTATTTTTAGTTTATTGAGAAACCTCCATACTGTTATTTATAGTGACTGTACTAATTTACATTCCAAACACCAGTGAATGGGGTTCGCTTTTCTCCACATTCTTGCCAGCATTTGTTATTGCCTGTCTTTTGGATAAAAGTCCTTTTAACTGGAATGAGATGATATCTCATTGTAATTTCGATTTGCATTTCTCTGATGATCAACGATGTTAAGGACTTTTTTTATACACGTTTGCCATTTGTATGCGATTCTGACACAATCTCACACATTCTGAGAAATGTCTATTCAGATCTTTTGCCCATTTTAAAATCAGATTATAAGATTTTTTCCTATTGAGTTGTTTGGCCTCCTTATATATTCTGGTTATTAATCCCTTGTCAGATGCAGAGTTTGCAAATGTTTTCTCCAATTATATGGGTTTTCTCTTCAATTTGATGATGGTTTTCCTTGCTGTGTAGAAACTGTTTAACTTTGTTTAATTTCATTTGTCTGTTTTTACTTGGTTGCCCTATGCTTTTAGGATATTACTGAAAAAGTCTTTGCCTAGACCAATGTCCTGAAGGATGTCCCCAATGTTTTCTTTTAGTAGTTTCATAGCTTGAGATCTTAGATTTAAGTCTTTAATCCATTCTGATTTGATTTTTGCATGTGCTGAGATACAGGGGTCTAGATTTATTCTTCTGCATATGGATATTCCATTTTTCCAGCATCATTTATTGAAGAGGCTGTCCTTTCCCTAGTGTATGTTCTTGGTGCCTTAAAATGAGTTCACTGCAGATGTATGGATTTGTTTCCAAAATCGAATGGAAATTCTAGTCCATTGGTCTATGTGTCTGTTTTTATGCCAGTACAATGACGTTTTGGTTATTATGGCTCTATAGTATAATTTGAAGTCAGATAACATGATTCCTCCAGTTTTGTTCTTTTTGCTCAGAACGGCTTTAGCTGTTAATCTTTTGTGGTTCCATATAAATTTTAAAATTATTTTTCATATTTCTATGAAGAATGCCATTGGTATCTTGATAAGGATTGCATTGAATCTATAGATTGCTTTGGAAAGTAAGAACTTTTTAATAATATTGATTCTCTCAATCCATGAACATGAAATATCTTTCCATTTATTTTTGTGTTCTCTTCAAGTTCGTGCATTAACGTTTTACAGTTCTCGTAGAGATCTTTTACTTCTTTGGCTAATTTTTAAGTATTTTCTTTTACTTCTAGCTAGTGCAAATGGGGTTAGTTGCTTGATTTCATTTTCAGATTGTTTGCTGTTGGCATATAGACATGTGACAGATTTTTGTATGTTGATTTTGTATCCTGCAACTTTACTGAATTTATTAGTTTTAATAGTTTTTTGATGGAGTTTTCAAATTTTTCCAAATATAAGATCATATCATCTCCAAACAAAGATACTTTTACTTCTTTCATTCTAATTTAAGTGCCCTTTCTTTCTCTTGTTTGATTGTTCTGTGTAGGACTTCCGGTACTATATTCAATAATAATAGTGAAAGTGGGCATCCTTGACTGATCCACTGATCATTAAGGAGCATATTGTGTAATTTCCATGTGTTTGTACAGTTTCTAATGTTTCTCTTGTTATGATTTCTAGTTTTATTTCATTGCTGTCAAATAAGATACTTGATATGATTTTTTTTGAATTTTTAAAGACTTGTTTTGTGGCCAAACATATGTTCTATCCTTGAGAATAACCTGTGTGCTGAGGAGAAGAATGTGCATTCTGCAGCTACTGGATGAAATATTCATAAATATTTATTAGGTCCATTAGGTCTATAGTGCAGATTAAATCTAATGTTTCTTTGTTGGTTTTCTGTCTGGACGATCTGTCCAATGGCTGAAAGTGGGATGCTGAAACCTCCAGCTATTGTTGTACTGAGGTCTGTCTCTCTCTTTAGCTCTAATATTTGCTTTTGGCTGGTCCTAGGGTAGTCAATTATCTTAAATGATCACAGTCAGATACATATTGAATTCCTTGTTATACTCTTCCCCCCTTTCTCACTACTAAACTTGACTACTCTTAACAAAATATATTTTGCTTTATATATCTGGTTGATCTAGTGTTGAGTGCATATATATTTACAATCATTATATCCTCTTGCTGATTTGACCTCTGTCACAATATAATGACCTTGTTTATCTCTTTTTATAGTTTTGTACTGAAGTCTGTTTTGTCTAATATAAGTATAGCTACTCTTGCTTTTTGGTTTTCACTTGCATAGAATATCTTTTTTCATCCCTTTATTTTCAGCCTATGTGTGTCTTTATAGATGTTACAGGTGAAGTGTGTTTCTTGTAGGTAATAAATATCTTAAAATTATTCATTCGGCCACTCTGTGTCTTTTACTGGAACTTTTAGTCCATTTACATTCAATGTTATTATTGATAAATAAAGACCCCTGCCATTTTGTTATTTGTTTTCTGGTTGATTTATAGTTCCTTCCTTCCTTTTTTCTTTCCTTCCTTCCTTCCTTCCTCCCTTCCTTCCTTCTCTTTCCTTCCTTCCTTCCTTCCTTCCTTCCTTCCTTCCTTCCTTCCTTCCTTCCTTCC
>NW_026652286.1:7845821-7849226 GCF_009828535.3 Hylobates moloch | reverse complement strand
TCCTTCCTTCCTTCCTTCCTTCCTTCCTTCCTTCCTTCCTTCCTTCCAAGGTTTTTCTTGTATGTTTTAATTTCTTGCTTTTTATTTTTTGTGGATCTGTTGTAGGTTTTTTAAATTTGATGTTACCATGAGGCTTGTGAATAACATCCTATAAACCATTATTTTAAACACATGACAACACAATACTAATTGCAATAACAAACAAACAAGCAAAGAGAAAACTAATAAAATCTTTACAAATTAACTTCATCCCACTCCGCTTTTAAACTTTTTGTTGTTCCTATTTATATCTTCTTATACTATGTCTTGATAAGTTGTTTTGGTTATTAGTTTTGATAGGTTCATCTTGAGGTGACAAGATATGAGTAGTTTGCACACCACAATTACAGTGTTATAATATTCTGTGTTTATCTGTGTACTTACTTTCAATAGTAAGTTTTATGTCTTCAGATGATTTCTTATGGCTCATTAATGTCTTTTTCTTTCAGATTGGAGAACTCCCTTTAGCCTTTCTTGCAGGATAGGTTTGGCGTTGATAAAATCCCTCAGCTTTTGTTTGCCTGAGAAAATATTGCTAGTTCATATCTGAGGGATATTTTCACTGGATATACTATTCAGAGATAAAAGAGTTTCTCCTTCAGCACTTTTAATATGTTAGGCCACTCTTGCCTGACCTATAAGGTTTCCACTGAGAAGTATGATGCAGGATGCATTGGAGCACTTTTTGTATGTTATTTGTTTCTTTTCTTTTGCAGCTCTTGGGATTGTTTCTTTATCCTTGACCTTTGGGGGTTTGATTATTAAATGTATTGAGGTAGTCTTGTTTGGGTTAAATCTTCTTGGTGTTCTATAATGTTCTTGTACTTGAATATTAATATCTTTCTCTAGGTAAGAAGTTCTCTGTTATTATTCCTTCAAATAATCTTTCTACCCCAGTCTTTCTCTCTACTTACTCTTTTAGGTCAATACCTCTTAGATTTGCCTTTTTAGATTATTTTCTAAATTTTGTAGTTGTAGTTCATTCTTTTTTATTCTTTCTTCTTTTGTCTTCTCTGCTTGTCTATTTTCAAATAGGTTGGCTTCAAGTCATCAATTCTTTTTTTTGCATGATCAATTCTACTCTTGAGAAACTAATGCATTTTTTACTATATAATTTTTCAGGTCCAGAATTTCCAGTTGATTTTTAAAAATTATTTCAGGCCAGGTGCGGTGGCTCATGCCCGTAATTCTAGCACTTTGAGAGGCTGAGGTAGTGGTTCACTTGAGGCCAAAAGTTTGAGACCAGCCTGGCCAATATGGCAAAACCCTATCTCTAAAAACACAAAAATTAACCAGGCCTAGTGTCACGTGCCTGTAATTCTAGGTACTTGGGAGGCTGAGTCATGAGAATCACTTGAACTTGGGAGGTGGGGGTTGCAGTGAGCCGAGATCATGCCAATGCACACCAGCCTGGGCGATACAGCAAGACTCTGTCTCAAGAAAATTATTTCAATCTCTTTGTTAAGTTTATTTGATAGGATTTCGAATTACTTCTCTCTGTTATCTCGAATTTTATTGTGCTTCCTCTAAACAGCTGTTCTGAATTCTCTGTCACACCAGGTTAGGTCACTGGCACCTTATTTATTTCATTCAGTGAGGTCATGTTTTCCTGGATGGTCTTCATTCTCCTGAATGTTCTTTGATGTCTAGGCATTGAAGAGTTAGGTATTTATTGTAGCCTTTGTAGCCTGGGCCTGTTTCTACCCATCTGTCTCAGAAACGGTTTCCAAGTATTCAAAGGTAATTGAGTGTTGTGATCTAACTCTTTGGTTATTGCAGCTGTATCTGCACAAGGGGACATCCTAAATCCAGTAATTCTGTGACTCTTGCAGAGTCAAGGAGCTATCATATTGGTCATCTTCAATAAGATCCATGAGAATTCCCTGAATTATGAGGCAGAGACTTTTGTTCTCTACCCTTACTTTACCCTAAACAAATAGAATCTCTCTGTCCATGCTGAGCTGCCTGGAGCTGTGGGAAGGGTGACACAAGCACCCCTGTGACTACCACCACTGAGACTGCACTGGGTTTCACCCAAAACCTCTGGCAACCATTGCCAGGCTCCTGCCAATGTTCACTCATGGCCCAAGGGCTCTTCAGTCAGCAGGTGGCAAATCCAGGCAGGCTTATGTCCTTCCTTTCAGGGAAGTGAGCTCCCTGCTGGCCCAGGTTAGAGCCAGAAATGTTATCTGAGGGCGAGGGCCTGGACTTGGGAAACTAAGGTATTTACTTGATGCTCTATTCTAATGTAGCTGAGCTGGCACCTAAGCTGCAAGACAAAGTTCTTCCTATCCTTTCTTCTCCTTTCTTCAAGCAGGAGTCTCTCCTCATGGCCACTGCTGCTCCAGGCCCATGGCAAATACTCCCTGCCTACTGCTGATGTCCATCCAAGGCCCAGGCGCTCTTTAATCAGCTTGTCGTGAATGCTGCTAGGCCTGGGTCTCTCCTTTCAGGACAGTCAGCTTCCCTGTGGCCGAGAGTGGGTTCAAAAGTGCTGCTCAGTAGCCAAGGTCTGAACCTGAGGACTCCAGGAGCCCATTTGGTGCTCTACCCTACTGCGGCCAACCTGGCACCCGAGCTGTAAGACAGAGTCCCCTTTACTCTTCCCCCTTTCTGCAAGCAGAAGGAATCTTTATCCATAGCCACCATAGCTAGGAATGTGCTGGGTCACACCCGAAGCCAGCACAGCCTTGGGTCTTACCGAAGGCCCACGGGAAGTACTGTCTTTGTGCCACTGATGTTTATTCAGGTCCCAAAGGCTGCTTAATCAACAGGTGCTAAATCGTGCCAGGACGGGGTTCTTCTTTTCACGGCAGTGTGTGTTTAGAAATGTCCAGGAGCGAGGGCCTTGGAGGAGGGGCCTTAGGGCTCAGGCTGATGTCCTATTCTATTGTGGCTGAACTGGTATCCAAGTTGGAAGACCAATTCCTCTTTACTCTCTTCTTGCCTCTCCTCAGGCAAAATGAAGAAGACTTTCCTGGAGCTGCAAGCTGCACTGCTTTGGGTTGGGAGACGGGTGACACAAGCCCTCCCTTAGTCACCACTGCTAGTGTCTCACTAGATTACATGTATCCCAAGTCTGCTGGCTCTGAGCCTACCGCAGCACCAGGACTTGCCCAGGAATTATAACCCTTGTAGCCTAAACTGCCTTTCAAGTTTATTTAGGAACCCAGAGTGCTTTAACCTATGGTGGTGGGGCTAACTGGAACTCAGTTTTCTCCCACTGAGATGGATAATTCCCTTCTGGGTAGCACTGATATAAACGCTCCCTCTATGGGCACCAGCTGAATTCTTCCCTGTGTTGCTTTTTGCTGTGACAGGGCAGCACTGAGTTCCAATTAAGTTCCACACTCAATGCACCTTCCC
>NW_026652286.1:7798244-7845721 GCF_009828535.3 Hylobates moloch | reverse complement strand
TCAGCCTCTCCGAGTAGCTGGGACTACAGGCGCCCGCCACCACGCCCGGCTAATTTTTTGTATTTTTAGTAGAGACGGGGTTTCACTGTGGTCTCGATCTCCTGACCTCGTGATCCGCCCGCCTCGGCCTCCCAAAGTGCTGGGATTACAAGCGTGAGCCACCGCGCCCGGCCAATGTGATTTCTTTTGTAGATAGTTGTTCAATTTGGTGTTCCTGTTGGAGAGACAATCACTAGAAGATTCTATTCAGCCATTTTGCTTCATCTCCTCCCTTGCTATGCAGTGTTTTACATTCATAGTATAGTATAGTATAGTATAGTATAGTATAGTATAGTATAGTATAGTATAGAGATTAAGTGCATAAACTGAGAAGTCAGACTCAATGGGTGTGTTTCTCAGCTCTGGCACTCAGTGACTGTGATTTATGGGCACATTTCTTATACTTTCAGGGTCTTGGCTGTAAAGTCAGTTTGTTGATGAAAGCACCTGCCTCACAGGATTGTCCAGTTACGTGGTCTTTGCCAATTTCAAAGACGTAAACACTCCTACCTGTACCTATTGCATGCTATCAACAGTTTCACAAACAGCTCACAAAATTCTTGAATATTTAATAATTGGCTCTTATGAGTCAGAATGAGCCAGCTCCAGAGCACCTCTGATGTTACGATGATTCCATAACTTAGTATCACAAGCACTTAAAGGATTACATGGGACACAGTATGCATTCTATTAAGCATTTGTTTAAAAAAGATACTTATATTAACTCATCTATTTCTCACAATTGTTCTATGATGTTGTTATTACTATTCCTATTTCAAGGTAGGTTAGAGAGGTAGAAGGAACTTCAATGTCTGGCCGCTAAGGGTAGAAGTGGGACTTAAGCAGTCTGCCACTCCTCATTAGACAATAAGGGGGTCTTGCCTGGGTCATTATGTGATCTCATTCTATTGAACCTACGCAGAAATTTGACTGTGTTTTATCACGGGATGAAAGAAGAGTAGATAATCCTGGAAAAACAAAACACCATGAAATGCCAGTATCAGTCATAGAGGGTAACTTGGTACTGGAGATTTTTCTGTTGCCTTCAAGGTAAATTATTTATTACATTACATCATGAGGAAATCATACTAATGTACACTCCCAAACATGAGGCAGACGGTAATGAAAACTTTCATTCCTCAAGTGTTGAGTATATATTTGATTTTTAAAAATCACTTGACATGAATTACTTTATACATTTACACCAACCATCAGAGGAAAGGCTGTTATTGTTCCATTGAGCAGACAAGAAAACTGAAGCTCAATCATGTTAAGTAACTTGTTCAAGGTCACAAAGCTGCCATTAAACACCAGTCTTGCTTGAATACAAAGTCTATGAGTGCACTGTAAACCATATATTCTATTGCTATCCCTAAAATTGTGAACAAATTTAGGACCATATTATGCTCTTTAGAGGTTAAAATATTAAGAAATTTTAGGTTAATACTGAAATTTTTTTGAAGGGGGAAAGGGCAAGAATTTTAAAGACCAACGTCAGCCAAAGATAGGGGACTGGGGAAAATTCATGTATTCAGTGTGACTGCTATTTTATTAAAAATATGGTTATATTTTATTGTCAAAGCCTCTTTACTTTTCAGTGTGTTTATGGCTCTGAGACTGGAGAAAAGGGACATGCTTTCTGTGCCTATAAAGAAGTCATATTAGGAGATACACAAGGGTCAATTTTGGGCTGCTTTACATTCTGTTTGGCACCTTCATTGTATTGGAGAAAAAAGAATTAATTGGTTCATTTAGCCTTTCACTTAATTCAGCCTTTTATTGTGCACTTCAGTTCTCACCCAAATGAACAGAGACGGTGCAGGAAACAGAACACATTTAATGGGGCTCTCAAAAATGTGCAGTCGTTGCTTTTGCTTCCTTAATAGACACAAATCATTTATTTCCTTCTGTAAAACTCCATTACCCAGCAAAAAAATAGACACTCTTAACAAATGTATGTCTTATCAAAAATGGAAAACCCTTCTCTCTCTCTCTCTCTCTCTCTGTCTCTCATATGCACAGAGTCATGGAGGTATATTCAAAAGGTATCCACACAGCAAGCCTGCCCATCCAGTTCTACAAAGCCTACAACATGTCCCTTTCCTTGTAAATGTTAAGGTTGTAACATCCTGGGCATGATACAAATAATCACACTGAATTAGAAGTAAAAGGGATCTTAGCTCAAATTAAGTCCAGGCTGTAATCCCAGCACTCTGGGAGGCCAAGGCAGGTGGGTCATGAGGTCAGGAGATCAAGACCATCCTGGCCAACATGGTGAAACCAGGTCTCTATTAAAAATACAAAAATTAGCCAGGCATAGTGGCACGTGCCTGTAGTCCCAGCTAGCTACTTGGGAGGTTGAGTCAGGAGAATTGTTTGAACCCGGGAGGCGGAGCTTGCAGTGAGCTGAGATTGCGCCACTGCACTCCAGCCTGGGAGAGAGAGCGAGACTCCGTCTCAAAAATAAATAAATAAACAAAAAACAAAAAAGAACAAACAAAAACAACAACAACAACAAAAAAGGAAATAAAGAAAAAGAGAAGTAAGGTTTGGAGAGGTGAGGTAAAGCTTCCCTCCCCAAACTCCTCTTTTTGAGACAGGGTCTCACTCTGTCACTCTGTTGCCCAGGCTGGAGTGTAGTGGTGGGATCTTGGCTAACTGCAACCTTCACCTCTGGGGCTTAAGCAATCCTCTCACCTCAGCCTCCTGAGTAGCTGGGACTGCAGGTGCATACCACTGTGCTTGGCTAATTTTTGTACTTTTAGTAGAGATGGGGTTTCACCGTGTTGGCCAGGCTGGTCTTGAACCCTTGGGCTCAAGTGATCCACCTGCCTCAGCTTCCTAAAGTGCTGGGATTACAGGCATGAGTTACTGTGCCTGTTCCCCAAGCTCTTAATATAACCTCCCGTCTCCTACACTAAGCTGCCTACATATTACTGATTGCTGCCATGGTGCCACAGGTTTGTCTCTTTGTGTGCTCTTCATTGAAACTTTTTTCCAAAATGTATGTGCACCTGTGGAGACTCACTGGGCATTTTTCTGATTCCACATGCAAATATTTCCCCTTCCCTTTCAGAAAACGCTCTATGCTCCTGTTTTTGATAGTAATCATCCTTTGAGACTTGGCCTTGGGAAAACACCAAGGAAGCTATTTACTTACTTACTTACTTATTTATTTATTTATTTTAACAAACGCTCTCAAATGTGAGCTGATGCTGGTTTGGCTTTCTACTGATTCCCATGCTTATTCTTCTTCCCAAACAATCATAAATAGTTACTTGACTATGCTAATGATTTTCATCAGCTTAAAAAGCCAGTTTAATTAATCTGCTTCTGTTTAACAAAATAGTCAATCTGATAAATTGTTTAGGGAAAAAAAAGGAAAGCTGGTGTTTCTCCCATATGTAATGTGTCGGGTAGGTTTAAGCAAAGGTGTTGGCAACTGATACAAAGAACTAATTCATTATTGAAAAGAAGTTGAGATACATATGCGCCTCTCAAAAGCAAGATACCAGTATGTGGCCTTCATTAGAATAGCAAGCAATGAATTGGGCAAGCCAAACATCCTATCTTCTGTGCCAGAGACAAAGCCTCTGCTCTGGGGAACAGATCCAGGTGGTAAAAGTGCATGTCATATTCTGGTTGCTTGGGAAATAAACTATCATATTATTTGGAGCATCCCAGTAGTATGAATTCAGCTTCCTCAGTAGACAGAACTTTTTTTCCCCAAAGCCATCCATTATTTGTAATGAAACCTCAATGTTAATTTAACTGCTCATCAATTAAGCGCATCTCTTAATTTAGTTGGGATGTGTATACAAAACATCACAATGCTAATTCTGGTCCTTATCTCTTGACTATACTATCTAAGGATCCTTGCCTCCAATCTCCCCATCTCAATTTATTTTGTGACTAGATTAATCTTCTTAGGCATAGCTAGATGAGAATATTTTCCTGCTTCAAAATCTCCTGGATTCCCAATTGCTACAGGATATTATTCAAGTTTCTAACATAGCACTAAAAGCTGTAGACAGTCAGAATCAACCCATCCTGAATAGCCTCATCTTCCCCAATTCATTTCCATGAGCATTTTATGCCATCTAAAAATTAGCTATTTGAAAATTAGAGTTAGAATTAAAAGAATTTTTGACTAGTAGCTTTGGAATACTCTCTCCCAATCTGATATCATAATGCCTATGAAATTCAGGGGAAAAAATGAAATCCCCACCTCATCCCTACCTAATAGGACAAGTTTTTGAGAGCCTATTGAATTAGAGTTTTAAAAACATTAAAGTGGTTATTGCTGAAAATTGACCTGGCTACTGTCCAGATTAAAAACAAAATTCAATCTTAAAAATTGTATGCCTCCATAATTCAACAAATAAAAAGTGAAGAAACTATATGAAAAAAATCTTTTTCAGACATTGAAAGGCAGTATGAGAGACTCTTTGAAAGAAGGTAAACAAATGAAATGATCCCTATGATTATTCTGACTGACCATTTGGAGAAAAATTCCAGGCTACAATAACAGAGCCTTCTCTTTGAGTTTAGAAGACAGTATTTAGAAAGGCAAAGAAGGCTAGAAATTGAAAGGCAGAATATCAGAGAGGAGCAAGTAGCAAAGAGAGATACAGAGATCTGCTGACATTTCTCTGCCAATCATTACATGAGTACTGATTACACAAGAGGTCCAGGAAGCTACTAAGTCTGGAAAATGGATCAACAGAAAGTAACAGGTGGAAAAAACTCTGCTGCGCGCACAGAAACAGGAAAAGTTTACATTCTCATCAAATATTTCTTAACAAATGGGGCATTGAATAGGAGGACCTCAGAGGGTCTTGCCTCAATAGTGAGGTCTAATGAACTCTAGACTGTGCAAGTTGCAGATAGGAGGATGAAGTCATTCTAACCAGTCCCAGACACATTGAGGCCAGGAGAGCACAAAGGAGAGCAGCTCATCCTTGCATATCTGAAGATAAAAACTGTTTCCTTCTACTGAAACTATTCCAAAAAATTGAAATGGAGGGACTCCTCCCTAACTAATTCTATAAGGCCAGCATCATCCCGATATCAAAACCTGGCAGAAACACCACAAAAAAAGAAAAGTTGAGGCCAATATCTTTGATGAATATCAGTGCAAAAATTCTCAAAAAAAATAGTGGCAAATTGAATCCAGCACCACATCAAAAGTTTATTAACCATGATAAAACAGGCTTCATCCTCAGATGCAAGGTTGGTTCAACATATGCAAATTAATAAATGTGATTCATCACCTAAACAGAACTAAAGATAAAAATCACAGGATTATCTCAATAGCTGCAGAAAAGGTTTTTGATATAGTTCAACATCCTTCATGTTAAAAACTCTAGCTATACTAGGTGTTGAAGGAACACACATCAAAATAGTAAGAGCCATGTATGACAAACCAATAGCCAACATCATACTAACTAGGCAAAACCTGGAAGCATTCCCCTTGAAAACTGGCACAAGACAAGGATGGCCACTCTCACCTCTCCTATTTAACACAGTATTGGAAGCTCTGGCCAGAGCAATCAGGTAAGAGAGAGAAATAAACAGCATTCAGATAGAAAGAGAGGAAGTCAAACTATCCCTTCACTGTCTCAGCCCAAAAGCTTTTTAAGCTGATAAACAACTTGTACAGTGTCTTAGGATACAAAATTGATGTGCAAAAATTGCCAGCATTTCTATACACCAACCACAGTCAAGCTGAGAGCCAAATCACAAACAAACTCTCATTCATAATTGCCACTAAAAGAATATTAGGTTGGTGCAAAAGTAATTGCGGTTTTTGCCACTAATGGCAAATACCTAGGAATACAGCTAACCAGGGAGGTGAAATATCTCTACAAGGAGAATTACAAACCACTGCTCAAAGAAATCAGAGACAACACAAACGAAAAAACATTGCATGCTCATGGATAGGAAGAATCAATATTGTTAAAATGGCCATACTGCCCAAGGCAATGTATAGTGTCAATGCTATTAAACTACCAGTTCCCATTAAACTACCTTTGACATGCTTCACAGAACTAGATAAAACTATTTTTAAATTCAGATGAACCCATAAAGGAGCCCAAATAGTCAAGACAATCCTAAGCAAAAAGAACAAAGCTGGAGACATCATGCTACCTGACTTCAAACCATACTACAGGGCTATAGTAACCAAAACAGCATGGTACTGGTAAAAGAACAGGCACATAGACCAACGGAATAGAAGAGAGAACCCAGAAATAAGACTGCACACCTACAACTATCTGATATTTGACAAACCTGATCAAAACAAACAATGGGGAAAGGATTCCCTATTCAATAAAAGGTGCTGGGATAACTGGCTAGCTATTTGCAGAAGATTGAAACTGGACCCTTTCCTTACACTCTATACACAAATTAACTCCAGATGGATTAAAGACTTAAATGTAAAATTCAAAACTATAAAAACCCTGGGAAACAATATAGGCAATACCATTCAGGACACAGGCATGGGAAAAGATTTCATGAGGAAGATGCCAAAAGCAATTGCAACAAAAGCAAAAATTGACAAATGGGATCCAATTAAGCAAAGAGCTCCTGCATAGTAAAAGAAACTATGAATGGAGTAAACAGACAAGCTATAGAATGGGAGAAAAATTTTGCAAATTATACGTCTGAGAAAGGTGTAACATCCAGGATATATAAGAAATATAAACAAATTTACAAGAAAAAAAAATTACAAAATTGTCCAGTGCAGTGGCTCACATCTGTAATCCCAGCACTTTGGGAGGCCAAGGCAGGTGGAACACCTGAGGTCAGGAGTTCAAGACCAGTCTGGCCAACATGGCAAAACCCTGTCTCTCCTGAAAATACAAAAATTAGCGAGGTGTGGTTGGGCACGACTGTAGTCCCAGCTACTTGGGAGGCTGAGGAGGCAGAATTGCTTGAACCTAGGAAGTGGAAGTTGTAGTGAGCTGAGATCCCACCATTGCACTCCAGCCTGGGCAACACAGTGAGACTCAGTCCCAATCAATTAACCAATCGATCAATAAATAGTGGGAAAAGGACATGAACAGACACTTCTCAAAAGCAGACACACATGAAGCCAACAAGTACATGAAAATGCTCAACATCACTGATCATTAGAGAAATTCAACTCAAAATCACCATGAGATGCCATCTCACACCAGTCAGAATGGGTATTATTAAAAAGCAAAAAAATAACAGATGCTGTCAAGGTTGTAAAGAAAAGGGAACACTTACATGCTGTTGGTGGGGGTGTAAATTAGTTCAGCCATTGTGGAACACAGTGTAGTGATTCCTCAAAGAAAGAAGTACCATTCCACTGAGGAATCTCATCACTGGGTATATACCTAAAGGAATATAAATTGTTCTCTTATAAGGACACATGCATGCATATGTTCATTGTAGCACTATTTACAGTAGCAAAGACATGAAATCAACCTAAATGCCCATCAAGGATGGACTGGATAAAGAAAATGTGGTACATATACACCATGGAATACTATGCAGCCATAAAAAAGAATGAGACCATGTCCTTTGCTGGGACATGAATGGAGCTGGAGGCTATTATCCTTAGCAAACTAACGCAAGAACAAAAATCCAAATACTGCAGATTCTCACTTATAAGTGGCAACTAAATGATGAGAACACATTATATGAACACATAGAGGGGAACAACACACACTGGGGCCTATTGGAGGGTGAAGGCTGGGAGGAGGGAGAAGATCAGGGAAAACAAATAATGGGTACTAGGCTTAATACCTGTGGGTGATGAAATAATCTGCGTAAACAAATCCCCATGACTCACATTTATCTATGTAAGAAATCTACACATGAACCCAGAATGTAAAATAAAAGTTAGAAAAAAACAAACTGTTTCAAGGACTTTAAAAGATAACCTCGCAAGAAATCCTCTCATATGTTTGATGCATCTCATGCTTTTCTCAGCTTCCACCTTTTGCGTGTATTTCTGAGACAAGGTTTATCACTAGACACTCTAAGGACTGTAGCAAATCAGACGATATGCTCTCAATGAACACTTGCCCAGTAATGGCATCTCTACCAGTGAACTGCTGCCAATTCTGGCTTTGAACCTCTGGAACCAATGGACACTGTTTCTAAGCAGCATACATGGACTTGCGGTTTTATCAGTAAAAGCTTCTCTTTACACTTCTCTAATCACATGCACCTATGACTTGCCATTGCTGTGCTTGTCTGATTATAATATTTTTTGCTTACACCAGAACAAACATCATATTAGGACGTATTTTTCTCTGATGTCTTTTTCTTAGGTTAACAAGACTAATGGATATTCTGTACCCACTAAACAAAACTTTAAAGAAAGCTTCAAGAAAATAAAATAGCACTATGTAGCTTAACTATATACCCAAACAAAGACCAGAATGTTGAAATAAACAACAGAAAAAATTACAGCAACCTCCGGCATTAAATTCATAATTTCTGGTGTCCAAACACAACAACAAGAAGAAGAAAATTATCAGGTATGCAAAGAAACTGAAAAAATCTAAAATGAAAAAAAATCAGTCAATGAAACAGGCGTTGAGCTGATCTAGACAAAAAAAAAATAGGTAAATGTGTTAAACCACTATTATAAATATACTCCTTATGTTCAAGAAAGCAAATGAAAAGCATAAACATGTTAAAAGATGCAGAAGATAAAAAAATGACCCAAATTAAACTTTTAAAGGTAGTTAACGTGTTGTCTCAGATGAAAGATATAACGGATAGAATTAAAACCAGATTAGATGCTGCAGCAGAAGCAAACAGAACTTGAATACATAGAAACTACCTAGAATGAAATTCACATTAAAAAGACTAAAAAAGCAAGCAAACAGAACACAAATTAGCAATGAGATGGCTTAAAGCGTCTAATATGTATGTAAGGATGTCTCAGAATTGTCAGAAAAGAATGTTTGTTAAAAACAATGACCAAAGATTTTCAAAATTTAACGAGGTTTGTAAGCCTTCCGATTGAAGAAGCTCAATAAACCCAGAGAAATATGATAACAAAAAACCCATCATAATTATATTGCATAAAAATGGTGATACATCTTATAAACAGCCAAAATAGACCCACTCCTACAGAGGAACAAAAGATAAAGAAGACAGACTTCTTATTGGGAAAAATGCAAGTCAGAAGAAAATGGAACAATATCTTTAAAACACTGATTAAAAAATACATGTACGTAAAGAAAAAAAACCTGTTAACCTAGAATCCTATATTTAGCAAAAATATCTTTCCATAATGAAGGTAAAATAATGCCATTTTTGGAAATAAAATAGTTAATAGTATTCATTACTATCATAATCACCACAAGAAAAAGGAAACCACTTCAGACAGAAGGAAAATTTTACCAGTAGAAAACTGGATCCACAAAGAAAAAAATGTAGAAGATTTCAACTAGAATGTAATCATCTTACTTTTTTTTCTGGTTTCATCTCTTGATAGGAGGGTACATTAAAAATATGAAGTCAGGGGCCTGAATACTTTTGCCAGTTCTCCTCCTAACTATGTAACCTTAGAGAAGTTGCTTCTTCATTCTGTGCCTCCATTACTCATATGTAAAAGAAATGTGTTGGCCTTTATTAAGTTCTGCGGGTTTTTTTACCCTGTGATACATCATCCTACCTGTCTCTTCTTGGCAAACTTATGTCACATGAGTTCTAAGGGAAGACTGAAGGTAACTTTGGGGGGCCCTGAGAAGAGATTTTTAAGTAGAAGGATGTGTTAACCAAAGAAGAGGTGAGGGCTAAACATTTTTTTAAACAATAGTATGTTACAAGAAGTAAATGTCATGAGTGGTGACTCAAGCTGTTGATTGTCAGATATTCATGATGCAGAACAAAAATGCCAACCTTGACATGATGAGAACAATTAACTTCATTGTCACTTTGATTTTTCTCAAATATTTATTCTATTTAAAGTCCCCGAGTGGGTTGTGTGAGGGGTAGACCTATCTCCATTTTACTTATTATATCTGACTTTGCAAGCCAATACATACTATTGATATATATTTAATTGGTATATGAGAATACATATTACATATACTGTCATGCACACACTACAAAATTCAGTTCAGTTCAACAAATATTTCTTGAATATAAATTGAGAGATTCAATATGGTATACAGAATGTTATGAAACCAAGGATTTAATCTCAACATAACCAACTATCTCTATTACTTAGAAAAAGCCTTATTTTATTTTTAAAACTGTGTTTTGTCTTTTGTAAAATGAGGAGACAAAGTTAGATTTTTCTCAAAGTTATTTCCAGTTATAAACTCCTGTATGTGTCTATGCACTCACAGCTGTACCAGAAACAGTGGAGAAAATAAACCAGTATAACATACGCTTTCTACCTTGAGGAATTTATGGTGTATTTGGATAATAAACTGTATTCATATTTAACTCAGAATTAATTACCAATGGCTTATTATGTACAAGGTACCAGACTTGGTGATCCTTGAAGCATTTAAGATAGGCTTAAGTTTCTGGAGAGATATATTGTCAGCCAGCATTTCAAGAATAGCTTTATAAAGAAGTTGAGGTTCAGAATAGAATTTGTGAGTTGAATATTGTACTGGGAATATTGTGAGGCTGTATATCAGGGAGATGGTGAGATTTCAGAGAAAAACTTAAAAGAATAATATTTACACATATTATGCATATAAACAGATAAGGCTTACATGAATTTATTACATATGCATGTATATATAACATGTATATATATAGCTCATATATGGCAATTTATGTGTATTCTCATAAACTGAGATAAATTTAAATACTGGATATACAAACACATATATGGCATTTATGCACATAACACACATTTTTGAGTAAGGCATTTTCATGAGGAGAAGGTAAAGGAAGACAGACACAATGATATGAGGTGACAGAAACAGCACCCAGAGGTTTTCATTTCAAGTGCAAATACTGCAGCTAACAAGGTATATGACTTTATGCAAGTCTCCTTACATTTCTCAGTTTTGTTAGCTATGAATATGATGGTGGAAGATAGGAAGACTAACTGGGTTTTAACATCAGTGTTAGTTGTATCATTCCACATGGCAATTTGAGTTGAGTTAGAACCCACTCTAATAACTATGCTACATCTGTTTCTGAGACACAGAGAAATGCAACTCCTTTCAGAAGATTCTAATCTGCTTTGGGAATCAAGGCACAGATGTGAACTTGATAAATATTTATTTAATACCTGCATCCTCATTATATATTTTATCTCTCTTTTCATTGCAACCATGTCTATCTTGTTTGCCATTGCATTTCCAGTGCTTAGCACACAGCCAAGCCCATTGTAGACATTAATTTAATTTATTGTTTAATTGATGAACGGACACATGCATGAAAGAACACGAGTTAACTAGTACCACATTTAGAGCTCCATAGGCTGTTTCCTTCTACTGATATAGAACAACACAGATGCATCCCAGTTCAAATGCACTCATTTTCTCATCTTGTCTGTTGCATTTGATAGAAACATTTCCAGTTGTTAATCCATATACAGATTACACAAGTAAAAGGTCCCACCACTGAATTGCATAATGTCCAACATTTTGATGCTGCACTAGTATTTCTTGAAAAACTGTTGTCACTTTTTTCTGTCTTATTTTTTTCACAACGCAATGCATGGAGGCCACACTGACGATCTGGATTAAGAAAATCAAAGTGACATTAGCTAGAAGGGGAGTCACGAAAAGGGAAGGTAGAAACCAACATATTGTATATAGAATTCTTTGGGTGTCTTCCAAGTCATGGACCTGCTTTTTTGGAGAACTTAGTTATCCATATATCCTATGTCCTTTTTCAACACTTTTGTGAAATGTCATATCGTCAAGAGGCCTTCCTGATTTTTTTTTATTAAAAATTTCATGTTATTGTTTTCCTTCTCTGCTTTCCTTTTCTCCATAGCAGTTATCTTCTTGCTTATTATGCAAGTTACAAATGTATTTGGTTATTATCTGATCCCTCACATGAGGCTATAAGCTTTCTAAAGGCAGAGTTTTGCATATTTATATATGTTCCAGTCTTTAGTATAATGCCCCATCTACACAGTAAGACATCAACAAAAATTCAAAATTCCAGATATTGATTGAACTACACCCCCTGTCCCTGCATGTCACTGACCACCTTGGCAGCTATATTTTTATTCATCAGACTGTTTTTTGTTGTCATAGCTGATTGGCTTAAGGCAGGGACATTGGTAAAGGTGACTCAAACATTTGTATTGATTATAAAGTGGGATAAATATATATATCTTTAAAATCAGCACATGTAAATAAATAATTTTAAATTGTACTAAAGAGAAATGAAAGAAAAATATAGGCTATGAGAGAATATTGGTGGTGATACAATATACTTTGGGAAGGTTAAAGATCTTTTCGATATACTAACTTCAGTGGAGTCTTGAAAGGTAAGAGGACATTGGCTTTAGATGTTCTTGCTTCTTAATCTTAGGTAATGACTCCTCAGTGTTCGGATCAGAGTACATAAGATCTTCTGTGGGAGCCTGAATCAAAATTTTCTCATAGTACCATGAACCTTCCCATAATAAACTTAGTACAGGAACATTTTTACATGTGTTTATTCAACCAATGTCTTTATTCCCACTAGACAGTAAGCTTTATATGACAAACAGTTCAATTCCTAAGGGCTTCTAGTTCCTGACTTCAGCTTTACTTGGGGACATGATTGCATGTCTACACTTGGGCTTTAGAATATAATTGTGCATTCCTATAAAGCATTTCCTGGTTATTTTCCTTGGTTGTTTCTTTAATAAGCTAGCCTAAGTGGATTTCTGTTTTGTGCAAATAAAAGCTTTCTATAACATGGTGTTTTGTCATACAAAGATAAGTCCACCTTTAGTAGTGCTAATGTGAATGTTACCTGTCACCTGGGCTTTGCAGACAAACAAACTGGATTTCAAATGTGTTGTATCCATTTAAAAATTGTGTCACCTTGGGTAAGTCTTTAAACCACTCTGAGCCACAATTATCTAATCTGCAATAATGTGATAATACAGCCTACCTCTAGGGATATTGTAAGATTAATTCCATGTTGTAAATTAAGTATCTACACTGTCTTAGCAAATAAATGAGGCTCATAAAGTAGTTAATGAGATAACAAGATAATGGTTAATGCGTAATAAGGTAAGGACAGCAGTGTTGTTATTTACTACATTCATTCAATGTTTATCTATTGATAACCTGTCAGGTACCAAGTATGGATCTAGGTGTACAGTGGACACAGTCACAGAGAGGACACAAGACTCTCACCAAGGAGAGAAGCAGTTGACTCCAAATGAGAATTATATGAGATAGGGGTTGGAATCAGCTCTGTCTCCTGCTGTGAAGTTGCTGGCATTTCTCTTCAGCTACCAGGGAGCAATGTCTCAATGTTTCTTGTCCTCTTATGATCCCATTTTATTCTGCAGCTTTTTTGGTTGTCATTGTTTGAGGCGGAGTTTCCCTCTTGTTACACAGGCTGGAGTGCAATGGTGCAATCTCGGGCTCACTGCAACCTCCGCCTCCCGGGTTCAAGTGTTTCTTAGCGTCCCGAGTAGCTGGGATTACAGGCATGTGCCACCATGCCCGGCTAATTTTGTATTTTTAGTGGAGATGGGGTTTCTCCATCTTGGTCAGGCTGGTCTTGAACTCCTGACCTCAGGTGATCCGCCCACCTTGGCCTCCCAAAGTGCTGGGATTACAGGCATGAGCCAACACACACAGCTATTTTGTAGTTATTTTAAAGAAAGTAATTAGTTTTCTAATTGGCAAACATAATTGTATACATTTATTGTATACAATATGTTGTTTTGAAACATGTATACATTGTAGGATGACTAGATTGAGCTAATTAATACATGTGGTACCTGACATGTCAATTTTGTGTGTGGTAAAAACATTAAAATCTAATAGTTTCAAAATAGATATTAGAATGGTTAGGTACAGGAAGCAAATACCTAAACAACACTTCTAAAATTTTAGTTTAAAGGAGATATAGATATCAAATAGAAAAGAAAAAAGCGGAAGATGTACCAAATGTTTTATGAATACTCTATAATCGATCAGGTTATTTCCATTTTTTTTTTTTTTGGTAGGGAGAAGAAGAAAAAATTATTTTAAAATAAAATGCACTTTTTAGGTCCAAAGAATACTTACATCTGCAAGAGGATGTTATAAAAGTGATTCCCTTTAGAATTCCTGTATCTGAGTAAGGATGTGGGGATTTTATTTTATTGATTTGCTGAGTTAAATCTAGGCCTGAGGGACCCACTGAATTCAACACCTGTGAAGATGGAGCTGAGAGCTAGCCAGTAGGGTTCTCAGCCTCTCACTAATGCCAGCCAGCTGGGACCTCACACACAGCGCACAAAATGCCAACCTAATGCCCAAGGCAGAGACCTAAACACCAACTGCAACATCTAAAACACTCGCTGAAATGACTACTGCATATGGTACAGGAGGTTCTTTTCATCCTCGCTAGGATTAATGATCAGGGAAGGTTTTATTTTGAGCAAGTTTTATAGTTAATTCAACCATCAGAAGTTAGATTCACAAGGGGGAGGAGTAAAGTAACATAGCAACAACAGCAACAACAAAAATTACTTAATACGTATTTTAAACAACCTTCATTGTATGCGCTAAGAATAGCAAGGCCCACAAATCCAACTTATCAAGACCCAGGGTCACCAAGCTGTGATTCACATACTTAGGAGCACAAAATCGAAGTAACAGATTGAGAGGGCTTCTTTCAACCCACATTCTGCAACAAGAGGTAAAACAAAGCTGGCAAATGTTTTAGTAAAACATTTTAGTGAAATCATCTTAGCATGGAATTTAAAAGAGAGTAACAAAGCTATGTACTGCTCATCAAGAGTTTATTTTCCATGAGATGAAAAATTGTTTCCAAAATAAAATAAAATAAAATATTCCCAAAACACCCAAAAATGAAATAAATAAAAATTTATTTTAAATTCACTGCAGTTATGCAGGATTTTTATAGGCCCAGCTCTTTAAACGGATCTTCGTAAGCTCACTTTAGCAAACCATTTGTAAAGTTTTAACGTGAAATGAGTCATATTTAATTGCCACTGTACACTGATTTTTTTTTTTTTAATCTTGTCTAAATACAACCCTCGGACTTAGAGACTGTCACTTTTGCATAAGAAGTGCTGCTTGCTAGATCACAAAGACATTAATTAAAAAATTAAAAAACACACTCACTTTATAGGAACGTTTCCCCAAAACTCTGAAGCATAAGATTCTTAGTTGTTATGCTGTTCACTTTCTAATTTAAAAATGTCACAGACAAGTATATCCGAACTTGCGTCATTAAAAAAAATACAAGCAATTTCACAACATTACAAATTGCAGTTTACTTCTATTCAAGTTTTTCCAGCTGGGTATAATATATGCTTTTGACATGTCTCCTCTGCAAATGTGGAAAGTTTGGACACTACAATTTGTACGTTTTGACAATTCTATTGGGAAGACAATATTCCCTTCAATCCCATAGGCATGGACTTTGTAGCTTTGGCCCAAGTGACAACATATTAATGATTAATTACTTTACTACAACTTCACAAATGCCTGAATTTCTAATCAGAGTGTAAATGGTTATAGACCATGGTGGGCTCTTTTATTTTTGTAACTGAGACTTGCAGAGTTTAAAGGCTCTTGAGCATTTTAACCCTTTCAGATACAATCGTGGGTTTAATTAACTCTTATTGAGCCAACAACTAATGGCCAAGTAATGTGTTAAAAGATGAATATATAAGATAAATCAGACAAAGCCTATGGTTTGATGGCTTCAGAGAGATTCATAGAGAAATGTAAGAATATAATAAATGATAGGATAGAATATATCCAAAATGCTATGAGAATATTGAGGCACAAATGGGTCAGAACAAAGATGCATTGTAGATTGAGGCTCCCAACTGGACAACATGACCTGGGAAAATATTTGTTTTTCATTTATGCCTGACAGGTTCACAGAATTAAACAATTAGGTATGTAGGTAGATGGGGCGGGGGCGGTTATGGGATGAAAAAACATACAGCAGTGTATTTTAGAATCATGTCTGTAAATGTAAACGTATATATTGAAAGAACTATCATTGTGGCTTGTGGCTCATGAGATGAAATAAACAGGGGATTAAATAGACTTCTAAGATAGTTTGGCTGTTCAGGAAACTACCAGCCTGGACTAAGTAAAAATATCTGTGACTGAGACGTTAAACAATCTGTAAAACTCAACTAGTAGGAAATAGGCTGAAGTAATGCTCATTCCCCAAAGAGATTAAATTATTCAATGTCCATTTCTGACATGGCCATGGGGATAATGGTGAAGGAAGAACTCTCTGGACGGCAGCATCAAGGGTCCCAACCAGACAGCAATATAGGTGCCTAGCCAAAGGACACTTGGGGACCTTGTAATCATTTGATGGGATTTCAAAAATCTCTGCCAGATAATGGGCATGTAGCAGAGAAGTACATAAACCTTCTCTAGATCATTACACTTCTGCTGATAGCTGGAGACAGTTCCTTGCTTTTAAAAGCCTCCAAGATTAAGACTAGGTTGAACCTATTCAGATAATCCAGGATAATCTCTTTATTTTAAGGTTTGCAATCTTTATACATCAGTGAGTTCTTTTTTGCCGTATAACATAACTTGTTCACAGCTTCCAGAAATTAGGGCAGAGGCATATTTGGTGGGGAGGGGGAGATTCATTCAGCTAACACCCCAGTCATCCTGGACATTGTGCATGATGCTATGCTTGGATAGGAATTTTGGGTTGTCTTCCTTGGGGAGAGAGAGAATATATGTTGCTATCAGGAAGGACAGTGAGCTGAATGTTTGGTGATCAGAGAAGCATACTTTGTGTCAGGCCTAGTCTCCAAACATCGCTGACATTCTGGCCATATGGTGGAATTGAATACCTGGCCCTGATATGACTGGTTAGTGCATGTGCTCAATTTTAGCAGAGACTCCCTGCTGACCCACAACAGATTAGTTTTAAGCCAGATAATTTGGGATTTTTTTTTAACTACAGCAAGTTGAATAACCTAACCAATCATGGTTGTTAGAGTTGGTGTATAATTATTATTTGAAAATGGAGAATTACTTGTCTGGTAATGGTGAGCTAGTTCTTCCCACACATATTTCTGACATTTTTAATAAAAGAATATTCTTTAATAAAGGAGGCAAAGACAATTAGGTTTCCTAATTATAAAGTCAAACAGCAATCTCTACCTCACACCCTACACTTGAAGCAATTTTATGTAGAGAGAGAACTACATTTCAAAGACAAAATAATAAAGCATTTGTAAGGTAATATAGGAAGGTGTCTTTTTGATCTTGGGGTAGTGAATGATATCTTATCCAACAGGTACAAGAAACATTGACCATAACATAAAATTAGATAAATTCGATAATTAAAATTACAAAGTTCTGTTTATAAAAAATATCATAAAGTATGTAAAAATCAAGTGGTGAAATGAGAGAAGATGTTTGCAATACATATAATCAACAAAGAAATAATATGTAGAATATAAAAAATTTTTTCCCAAATTAATAAATTAAAAAACTCAATAGGAAATGAACAATAAATTTAATATGCACTTTCTAAATGAAAAAAAGTCCAAATAACCAATAAATGTATTGATATAGTTTGGATGTTTGTCCCCTGCCAAAATTTCATATTGCAATGTAACTCCCAATGTTGGAAGTGGGGCCTGGTGGGGATGGTGATTGGATCATGGTGGCGGCTCACTCATGAGTGGTCTAGCACCATCCCCTTGGTGATAGTGAGTTCTCACTCAGGTCATGCGAGAGCTGGTTACCCAAAAGAGCTTGGCTCCTACTCCTGTTGCTCTTGCTTCCTCTCTCACAATGTGACACACCTGCTTCTGTTTTGCCTTCTGCCACAAGTTAAAGCTCCCCTAATCCTCACCAGAAGCCAAGCATACTCTGGAGATACATTTGTACAGCCTGCAGAACCATGAGCCAATTAAATCTTTTTTTAAAATAAAATATCCAACCTCAGATATTTCTTCATGACAATGCAAAATGGATTAATGCACTTATCAAAGATGCTCTAATAATTAGCCTTCACGAAAATTTAAATGAAACCACAAGTATATATCATTATCCCTTAACAAGACTATTAAGATTAAAAAGTTTAACAACAACAACAAGCTTTGTCAAATGGGAGGAACAAGGATCATTCTCACTAATTACTGGGGGAAATGAAAATCATATAACCATTTTGTAATAACAAATAAAAAATGCTTAGCATGTAGCCTCGAAAAGAAAAGTTGCTAAATAGATGTTTGTTGTTGTGTTTGTAGTGGTGATGCTTGTGGTTGATATTATTTTACCTTCCCGGATCCTCCTGGGTAGAATTAGTCTTATTTATTCATTCTGTATGCATTTATTAATTTCCTAATCTGTATCAGATACTGTGTTAGACTCTGAAGATACAGAGATGCATGAAAAATAGTTATAGTTCATGTGCTCAAGTTGTTATTTAATGGTATTAATAATTTCTTATTGAGTTTGATGTTCTCCTATAATAAAAATGTTAATATCTATTGTCTATTGAATACTTAACATGTACCAGGTGAACAGAGCCAGTGTTAGCAAAAATAAAACAAAGATTTGGGGAAAGTTTAAGAATTCTTATCAGATTTTTTCACATTCTCATAGTATTCTACTTTTAGATTTCATACATCTTTTCTTAGGAGTTCATTTCATACCCAGCAAGCATAGCAGAAATTAGGAGAATCAAAAAGGAGGAAATGCGCTAATTCTCTCTAAGATTCCTCTTCATCTTGTACAAAACGCTACTGTGTTATTAATCAGGATACTATATTTACCTCTCTAAGTGTCTCATTTATCATCAGGCAATGAATTTCAACATCCTACGAATTTTAATGAAGGGGGAAAAATAAAGCCCCAAATACTTTGGGACCACTTCTTCAATGTCTTCATTTTACAAGTGAGAAAACCTGAAGTACAAGGAGGTAGCATGAAAGGTCCAAAGTCACATGGCTGGCAAGCAACTATGTTTAAACTCTTTACATTTATTTTATGTTAATTTTTGAAAAATTTTAAGTTGTATCCTTATGGATGCCTTGAGATTCCTAAGGTATTTTCCAGTCGAACAAAATTTTCTCATGATAAAATCAAGTAACCAATTGGTTTCTAAGCCATATAGCTGACTGAGTTATTAAATATTAACTTTAAGGCTCTGTAGTCAGCCACTGTAACACACTTTTTGTTTTATTACCAACATATCATCTTGGAAGAGGAAAAATAACTGGCAAACAGATTTCCAATATCCTTTCCTCAACAGCGGCAATTACACTGAAGTGCCCTCTATAATTGAAACAGAGGTGGCATATTCCATATAGGTAAGGTCTTTGGTATTTTTGAGATCTAACCAAGATGGAAAATGAATCTTCTCTTTAACAGCTGGAGAGGAATGATGACAAAGTACAAATCAACAAGCCATCCCTGACACCGGACAGAACTTGGATGCTATAAATACAGACACAAAATGAGCTTAATAACTTAGTTTTTAAGTTTAGGAAGCACAGATTTACTATTAGTAAAATGCAACTGTTTTTGCCAAGGTCTAACATTTTTGTCTAACATTTTTGCCAAGGTCTAAAATTTTGTTGCATACCACCAGGCTAGATCTAGGTGGACATGAAAAGGTGAGCCCTGATGATGACTGCACAATGATTATGTAAAGTTTCTCGAATAATTTTTATCTCTCACTTGCATGCAAATACATATAGATTAACCCACATATAAACATAGACACAGATTCACTTCCTGTTCTCATTGAACTGACCAACGATTGGGAGAAGACAGGCAGGATACCGCAGGATACCACAGGAGTTAAGTGCTTAATCTCTACAACCAGGAAACCTGGTTTCAAACCCCAGCTTTCACTTCCAGCCATGAATATTTATCAAGTCCCTTAATCTCTAGGTGCCTGAGTTAACTTTAAAATTTGGGTTAATACAAGTAATTATCTTAAAATGTCATTTGAACTTCATTCATATAATTTATTTAATGTTTTTAGAACGGTCTTGGAAGATTGCTAAGTAAACCTGGTACCGTTCCCAACTAATACTCTTGTGCATGGAACAGAAATATTAATCAAGGAATTATTAGTAATATAAGAAGAAATATGAGTAAGTTTTATCATTTTAGCTTTTCATATCCATGTTCACAAAAATGTTTTATCTGTAGAGTCAGAGATTAAGATATTCAAAACACCAATATTAATACAATATCCACTCATGATAACGCCTCTTGTCAGACCTTCCAAGATTGAAATGGAGCTATAGTTAACAACCTCAAGCACGTAACTTTTAAAGTTTTACAGGTCAAGAATCAGAGAGCATATCTTATAGATCTGATTCCCTGGTGCTTTGATACAGAAACACAGAAAAGAATTGAACAGAGCAGAGACAATACCTGTTAGAATTTCGTTGGAGTGCGAGAAAACTTGAGAAACCAGAGAGAAATGTACTCCAGCTTCAAAGAACTACAGGAGTTTAAAGACATCTGGTTCTGCCATATTTTTTTATATGACTGTTAGTCATGGATTTAAACCAATAAACTCCCAGAGAGATTAAACAGCTTTATAGCCAGATGCTGTAGCCCAGTGTTTGGCACTTATGACTTGATGAAGTTACCAACTTTGAAGTGAGCAGAGGAATTTGCAAGTGTTCCTTAGCACCCAGAGACAAAACCAGGGACAGTGTGAGCATATCAGTGTGTGCTTGTGTGTGTGTGTGCATGTGTGTGTGTGTATGTGTATCTGGAGTGGGGGAATTAAATGTGTCTACTACCTACATAGTGGTCCGTATCCTTAGACTAGCCTGCAATAAAAACTTGTAGCCAAGGAAGGAGTCACAGGACAAAATTACACTTCCTGAGGAACAGAACACATACATACAAATATTGAGCAAGTTCAGGGCTTCCAACTCATATATCATGTTGCTTTGCTTGTGATTTTTTTCCTTAAAAAAGTACCTGTAACCACTGGATATACTTTAAGTTATATTCATTAACAGATCTTATTTCCAAAATAACATTTAAAAATCTTCACCATGTGTTTAATACTTCATAAATAGCACAGCATGAGAGAAGCTAATGAGAAGACACAAGAATGAGAAATAAAAGAGGCTACTCAACTAATGGCTTTGGGGCTCGGGTTGATTATCTTTGAGGCCAGTAATGCTGCATTTAATTGAAAATTCTTAGTAGAGTCTCATGACACACAATGATTATCCATTAGTGGCTTTATCACTCTTGTCTGATATTTCTCCAACTACACAGTAGAAATATCATTCATTTGGTATTTCTCTAACCATATAGTAGAAAAAAGATGCAGCTCATTATTTGATAATGGTGATGACAATGGCATATACTATATAGTGTACATCCTTATGAAGAAAATGATTATTAGCACTTTCTGAACTGTTGATTAATTTGTCATCAACAATATTTTCCCCACCCATGTGTGGGTTACTTGCCTATGTTTCAATGTTGGTGTACATTTGTTTAGGTGTCACATATGTAATGTTTTTCTTAAGTTATACTCTCAGATCAAATTTTGTTACATTTTGGAGAAGGTGGAAAATGAGGAATACTAAGTTTGATTATTTTTAAATTCTTAGTTCTTATTCTCGTGATTTGAATCTACCTTTCTATCATTTTCTGCATTGAGGTAGCCTACATACTGGAATATTACTATTTTTTCTTCTAAGCAAAATTCTGATAAAGGTTCTTGAGGAGAATGGAGAAATTATAAAATAATCCAGAAGTTTTTTTGAGAGGAAAGAAAACAAAAGAACAACGAATTGTTTAATAGCATAGTTCTCAACTGGGGACAATTACACCTCTCAAATGACTTTGTCATTATCTAGAAATATTTTTAGTTGATAAAATTGAGGGAGTGCTACTGGCATACAGTGGTAGAGGCCAGTGACAACTCTAAACTTCTTAAAGTGCAGAAGATAGATTATAAAAACAAGGAATTACCCAGTACAAAATGTCAATACTACTGTGGTTGAGAAACTATGCCATAATGCAAATTTATGAAAATCTGATGGAGTTGTTTAGACTACTTATGACCTATAATAAACTCAGTAAATAGCAAAGATGAACTTTTTGCTAATCTGGGCCTGTTAGGTTCTTAAGCATTATACTTTAAATTCACTTTCCAGGACATCAAACTTTAAAGCTAGACATTCCACCATAAATTATATAAATTCAGATCATACACCAAGAAATGAATTGATGCAAGACAGATGCAGAAATTGATCTTTGAATCTTCTTTTGGTGTTTAATGGATTAACTTATTTCACTTGATTAACTTGAGTGCTTGATTTTTCTGGCAAGCAGTTAATCATGGGAAGCCTTCAGGAATAATCACAGAAAATTATCATAATCGTAATTGAAGTACCTGATCAAGAATTCTCATTTCCATGAACAATTAAATTATGACTTATTGCTTTGTAGGCATATTAGATCCATGTTGGGTAATTTTAAAAGTATTTTATTAATACTGACTCTTACAAAAGATAGTGTTTGGGGTATAGATGGTAAGTGTATTTCTGTGAGAAAGAACTATAATGGATGGGTAAACTTTAAAATATTGAAAGAAATATTTCTAGAATTATTGACCACAGATTGGACAGCTTTGTGGAGTAGTGAATGCATCATGATATGTATTGTTCAGTGACTGTGTTGTCATACGTCTTACTAGATGTCAGGTTTGCCTTACATAGCTAAAACATCCCTTCCAAGTTGGAGTTAATGACTCTGATCACATTTCTTTATTAGGAAAGCACACACAAATAAACAGAAGACACAAAACTGTGCTAATGCTGTAACTGTTTATAGATCCTCTGCTATAGTTAGTTCAGTGGAATTCAAGAAAAGCCTGATTTAAAGCTGAGATTCATACATATATGGAGTTAGAAGTAAAATATATGTGTGAGCATGTATGTGTCTGTGTTTTCCATTGCTTTACTGACAGATATTTGGCAGGTACCAAAGCCATTGATTTATTTAACTATTATAGATGGATAATTAACCTTCAAACAAATACCAAGGGAGGCAGTATGACTTAAAGTCATATTAAAGTAAAAATGACCAACGTCATAATCTTTAAAAACTGATTTTGAAAGAAGAGGAGATAAAGTTATAAAGAGCAAAGGTAACCTGAAGATGTTTGGAGGTGTATATGGAAGTTGGAGGTCAGTAGGGGACCCTAACACAAAGTTTGAGAAGGGCAACATCTTACTGGGTCTAAGCAGTATTTACTCGGTCATTTTATCAATTTAAATAAAACATACCAATTTAATTATAATACAAAATATAAAATTATTTTTTGAAGAACATAGATTAATTAATTAGGCTTCATCTAGGCCCAGAAAGCAGCTGTTTTAAGCCCAATTATTTCTATAAAAAGCTTAAAATCCAAGTCTACTCCTATTGTGTGATATCTACCTTCACCCAAATCATTCAAACTGAAATTAGTTTTTGCATTTTTGATAAATGCATCAAAGAACCTAAAGACTAAATTCAGAAGAGACAGAAAGCTGAAATTACTTTTATCTTTCAAAGCTGAAAGTCTTTTCTACTTCCTCCAGTCAGTTCTAAATAACTGGTTAGGACTATTGGAGAAGACAAAACCTGAGGTGCATTTTCATAATATCTTCTGATACCCCCTTCTTTCTGTTTGTGGGAATCAGTGCTATATCTGATGGTTATTAGTTTATCACTCTTCATACTGTTAACAATTAATTACAACAACTTGTTCTGAAGAATAAAGTTGATTGTAGAGTAAAATGTTTATTTAACACATTTTTATGTGTCAGTTGATACACGCATTGTTCTCAAATTGTGGTTGTAGGCCTGCAGTATCAACATCACCTGGGAATTTGTTGGAAATACAAATTCATGGGCCCCATCCCAGACCAACGGACTCAGAATCTCTGGGGGCAGAGCTGAGCAACCTGTGTTTTAATGAGTCCTGTGGATGATTTTGATGTGAACTGAAGTTTTGGAACTACTATGCAATGCAGATTAATAAATGGCCTCTCAGACTTCTCACAGAGTTTATGAACTATTAAGACAGTAATTGCGAGAGCATGTATATTTCAGTGAAACGATGTACAAGATACAAGATTTATATAAAGGAAAAATAACTCTTTTTGGGGGGATCAAAAAATATTTCATAGAGGAGGCTATGCTTCAATTAAACCTGCGGGAGTAGGGAGTTTTAAGGAAAACAAGTGAAACAGGCATTCTAGATGGAGAGAACGATCATCTGAGGATCTTAATCTAGACTGTAATCAGGCAAGGTTTTTGCGGTGGTTTATGTTTTAAATCTTCCAAAGAATCCTTTGTTCTTGAACTGGTTTTCAGGACTTCACGGTTAGGTCATTTCCCAGTTTAAATTGTGCCTGGGGAAAATCTGGAAAATTAAGCTGAGAAACCGGAATCCTAAGCTATATAATATAGTGGTTAAAGATTTAAGTCAGAGAAAGGATTGGGCATAAATGTTAATTCTTGTGTACTTAGTTCTTAATACTTGGGTATAACTCATACTTATGTGTGCACACCCAGGTTGTTTCATTTCTGTGATTCAGTATTCTTATGTATAACTGAGATAATAACATCTGTATCACAGGGAAGTTGCTTGTTGGTGAGATTCAATGAGATAATACATGTTAAGTATCTGCTACCCTTCCTGTCTCTTTTGCTGTGTAAGGTTATCTGCTGAGATTATCATCAGTTGAGATTATCATCAGTGTAAATATATTTAATAATAGTATCTGCTATTCACTTCATGTAAAATTCTTGAAATCATTGGGCTCTATGGTGAACAACACCATTAAAGCATAAAATATTATTGCTGTGAACAGAAAGCATGCTACGAATTTAATGTAAATGAAATATGTGTTCACACACACACATAATTAGCAATATCCTTAAAAAGAAAAATGATCTTCTACCTGACACATATTTAACAAACTTGTTGACAGCTATTCCGTGCATGTGAGTCTCTGTGTGTGCGTGTGTGTGCACTTAGCTCAATATTACAGCGGACTGGATATTCACATGGTTTCCTTGCACTTAGCTCAATATTACAGCGGACTGGATATTCACATGGTTTCCTTGACAACCACTCAATCACTGTCCAAGAATCTTATGACTATGGATGATTGTGCAATATACATTTCATCTTATGGAAAATAACAAACATCCACAAGCCTGAATGAATGGATTAATTCGACCTAGACAAAGAATTAGTCTTTGTTGGGAAAAGTATTAACCATTTAGTGATGTGCTGGAGTAGTTGAAACTGACTTTAAAATGGAAAAAAAAAAAAAAAAAGCCTAGATAATAAGGGAGTAGAAAGCAACGATGGGGTCAATCTGAGGTAGATAATTGATTTGGCAAATACAGCCCATTAAGTTTGCCATTAACCAGTTGGATCTGCCTTTAATTTCTATTGTATAATTCTGCCCTAGAACAACTGTAGCCCAGGTGACATTAGTATATTTAAAATAAGTATAAGAAAATATTGCATGTTAAAATCTGCCATCAACCTGCAACATTTCTTATAATTATCAAATACATACTGTCTCTGGTGTTGAAAATTGGCTGGACAATTTTATGTTCTAACAAGTGTTTCATAAAAGCAAATATTGAAAGTAAGCAACTGTCAGTCTTCACGAGCATAAACTGATTATCTGGAGTTCACAGAAATATGCTGTATATGGGGTAAGTTGTCTCAGAACCTGAGAACGTGACTCTCTCCTCATTTGCTGTAACAAAGCCACCTCTATCCTATTGATGGCTTTCTCTTGGTGCTACCACTATATCATTGGCCAAGCATAATACTGAATCTAGTTGCTTTTCAGAAATTTGGCTTTTGGTCATTGGGACGCTGGCTGAAGGTATCACTGGCTTGCAAATATACATTATTATGAATTATTCATTGTGTAAATAATCAATTCCTGACTCTTAAGCTATGATTTTAGGGAGTAATAAAAGAGGACTTGAAATAAACAATCATATGGACAAAATGTTTATCAGCCAGTGTTTTTTTTTTTTTTTTTTTTGAGACAGAGTCCCGCTCTGTCGCCCAGGCTGGAGTGCAGTGGTGCGATCTCGGCTCACTGCAAGCTCTGCCTCCCGGGTTCATGCCATTCTCCTGCCTCAGCCTTCCAAGTAGCTGGGACTACAGGCGCCCGCCACCACGCCCAGCTAATTTTTTTTTTTTTTTTTTGTATTTTTAGTAGAGACGGGGTTTCACTGTGTTAACCAGGATGGTCTCGATCTCCTGATCTCGTGATCCACCCGCCTAAGCCTCCCAAAGTGCTGGGATTACAGGCATGAGCCACTGCGCCTGGCTGTGTTTTTACTTTTTTAATTTAATTTTTATATTTTATTTAAAATTGTAATTATTGATGGCCTTTTCCTTTTTTAAAAAAGTCACTTTATTGAGGTATAACTGACATACAAAAAGCTGTGTATATTTAAAATGTACAACTAAATAAGTTTGGAGACAAGTATATACTATCCTTGAAAACATCAATATGATCTACGTCATAAACTTATTCATCATCACCTCCAAAAGTTTCCTCCAACCCTGTTTATTTATTATTATTTTATGATAAGAACACTTAACCTAAGATCTACTCTCTAAGCCAATTTTAAAGTATGCAAGTATTAAGTATAGCATTGCTTGCTATAGGTAGTACGCTGTGCACTAGATCTCTAGGACTTCATCTTGCACAACTACAACATTGTACTCATTTTTTTTGTTTGTTTGTTTTTGAGACAGAGTCTCGCTCTGTCGCCCAGGCTGGATTGCAGTGGTGCGTCTCGGCTCACTGCAAGCTCCGCCCCCAGGGTTCACGCCATTCTCCTACCTCAGCCCCCGAGTAGCTGGGACTACAGGCATCCGCCACCACGCCCAGGTAATTTTTTGTATTTTTAGTAGAGACGGGGTTTCACCGTGTTAGCCAGGATGGTCTCGATCTCCTGACCTCGTGATCCACCTGCCTCGGCCTCCCAAAGCGCTGGGATTACAGGCGTGAGCCACCGCGCCTGGCCAACATTGTACTCTTTGACTAATACCTCCCATTTCTCTCTCCCCGTAGACCCAAGAAGCTACCATTCTTTTCTCTGCTTCTATGAGTTTAACTACTTTTCATTTTTTAATGTAGGTGGTATTTTGCAGAGTTTGTCACGTGTCTGGCTTATTTCACCTAGCGTGACGTTCGTGTTGTTGCAAATGGCAGGATTTCCTTTTTTAAAGGCTGAATAGTATTTGGTTGTATATTTATAGATCATATTTTCTTTATCATTCATGGATGGACACTTAGGCTGTTTCCATATCTTGACTATTGTGATGATGCTGCAGTTAACGTGGAAGTTCAGATATCTATTTGATACCGTGATTTGAATTCTTTGGGTATATACCCAGAAGTGGGATTGCTGGATCTTACAGCAATTCCATTTTTAATTTTTTGTGGAACCTCCATACTGTTTTCCATAGTGGCTACACCAATTTATATCCCTACCAACGGAGTATAAGGGTTCAGTTTTCTTCACATTCTTACCGACATTTGTTATCTTTTTTTTTTTTTAATAGCCGCTCTAATAGGTGACAGGTGATAGCTCATTTTGGTTTTGATTTGCATTTCTCTGGTGACCGGTGATGTTTTGCACCTCTCATATATGTGTTGGCCATTTGTATGCCTTCTTTTTAGAAATGTTATTCAGATCCTGTGCTCATTTTATTTTTTTGATTCAAAATCTCACTTTGTCACCCCGGCTGGAGTGCAGTGACACTGTCATGGCTCACTGCAGCCTTAAATTCCCGGGCAGAGGTGATCTGCCCGCCTCAGCCTCTCGATAGCTGGGAACACAGGCGTGCAAAACCATGCCCGGCTAATTTTTGTATATTTTGTAGAGGTAGGGTCTCTCCATGTTGCCCAGGCTCCTTTGCTTATTTTTAATTCAAATTATTATTATTATTATTTTGCTGTTGAGTTATAGGTGTTTCTTATATATTTTGGATATTAATCCTTTTTCAGATTTATGGTTTCCAAACATTTTCTCCCATTCTCTAGGTTTCCTTTTAATTTTGTTGATTATTTTCTATACTGTGGAGAAGATTTTTAGTCACATGTAATCCCACTTGTCTACTTTTGCTTTTGTTGCATGTGTTTTTGGTGCCATATTCAAGAAATCATTGTATTGTATGATTTTAGAATCGTCACAGGGGAATCCCCTAAGAGTATCTTTGCTTTATAGTGGCCATGGGGCTGTAAAGATGATGGTTAAGGAAACAGGAAACTTTAGGATCAAAATTAGAGTAAGAAAGGGAGTAAAAAAAAAAAAACTATATTGAAATCTTCTTGCTTGTAAATATATTACAAGTAATAATAACTAGCATTCATTGGTAAACACTAGAAATTGTACCAAATTCTATTTGATCTCATTTGATCATGTGCTATGAGGTAGGCACTATTAACTCTATCACATAGGTGAATAAATGAGTTTAGACAGATTATATAGCTTTTGCAAGTCATGTACCTAACATATAGCAGAACCAGGATTCAAACTTCTAGTTGCTGGGTCCAACATTCAAATTGTTCTCACTATGATATCAGAGAACCATCTGATAAGAATACCAGGAGTCTCTTAAAATTAGATATATTTGATCTATTAAAGAAATAGGCTTCCTAATGCCTGATTATTTTCTTTTAGCTACTACATTTTGATCTTTCTAGAATTAGACCATCCCAATTGGTAATCTCCACCTTTCTTTTCTTTTTTCATCACAATATATTATTTTAATCAAATTAGAAATCCACTCCTGGCAGGTTTGCTATATTTTTCTATAAACAATATGATTCGTTGGCTAATTCATTACCTTCTAGATTTCTACTGGGCACCTTTTAATAAATTCTGGAAATTATCATGCAAACATAAAGCACTAGTGGGAAATCTCCCAAAGGTAATGAGGATCTTTTCTAAAACTATTTTTACTCCATCATTTTGCATATTTTTGTATTGTTTTATATATTAAGTATATTTCCAAAAATTGGCATCATAATATACATAGATATATTGAATTATGCCATCTGTTCAGTAATACTTCAGTATAAACACTTTTCAACCACACTCAAAGTTATCTTCAGAGGCAGAGGCGGGCATCCACAGAGACAGGTTTCTAATACATGTTCATATGGGCAACAGATGTGTGTTCTTGCTTTTTCATGGTGATGTCTGAAGTTTTCCTTCTAACTCTGAGAAGAAAATCTGAGAGAATGATTCATTCTTCTTACTGGGAGGAAACATTAAGTCATCTCAAGGGGAACTGCATTAATAATCAAATACTAATTAAAATAGAGAAAACTTTTTTCATCTGCTTAGCAGAGAATTCTCATTCAAGTTTTTGAGTTCTATCTATTTAACTATGTGACCCTAAACATATGTAAAGGATTAGGATTCAAGAACATTTTTAAAAATTACAAATACCACATGTTCTCGCTTATAAGTGGGGGATAAACATTGCGTACACATGGAAATAAAGATGAGAACAACAGACATTGGAGACTACTAGAGGGGGAGGGTGGGATGGAAGTAAGAGTTGAAAAGCTACTTAGAGGCTGGGTGCAGTGGCTCACACCTATAATCCCAGCATTTTGGGAAGCTGAGGTGGGCGGATCATGAGGTCAAGAGATCGAGACCATCCTGGCCAACATGGTGAAACCCAGTCTCTATTAAAAATACAAAAATTAGCTGGGCATGGTGGCATGCGCCTGTAGTCCCAGCTACTCAAGAGGCTGAGGCAAGAGAATCACTTGAACCCGGAAGGCAGAGGTTACAGTGAGCCAAGATCGTGCCATTGCACTCCACCCTGGTAACAGAGTGAGACTCTGTCTCAAAAAAAATAAAATAAATAAAAAAATATAAAAGAAAAGCTACTTATCGAGTCCTGTGTTCACTACTTGGATGATGAGATCGTTTGTATACCAAATCTCAGCAACATGCAATTTAACCCATGTAACAAATCTGCACATGTACCCATGAAACAAAAATAAAAGTTGAAAACCAAATTAAATGAAATAAAATAAATTAAAAAAACATTAAAAACTTATAAAATGTAAAAGTGCCAGAAAATAAGACTCACATACCACAGAATAACTGAAAAATATATAAAGAATTGAAAAACTGCGGGAGTGAATTATGTCACAAAGCCATAAATAATCATGTCCAAATAGTTCCTAAAACGTACGCAGCATTTAGATCTCACATTTGACAAAATCTTGAAAAATCTAGCTCTATTGAGGGTCAGGAGAATATAATAGAACTTCTTGACCTTAAGAATCAGACCAACCTGGGGTCAAATTGCAGGGATTCCACTGAGCAGGCATTTGGCTTGTCTGACTTGATTAGATAATCTTCCCTAATCTGCTCTTTTTCTGTGATGAGGAGATGAGAATGTCCACCTCATATGAGTATTGTAAAGATTAAACCAGATAGCTATACAACAATTAAGTAAGTTTGTTCAATTACATTAGGTCTTTCTTCCATCTAGTACTTCTGGTAAGCTGCAAGGTACTTTATGCATTGAAGAGGATATTTCCTTATTTGCTATTGTTCTTTCTCCCCATTCCTGCCTCCATCCCTCTGTGTTTCTTTATTCTTATTCTCTCTTCTAGCTTTCTTCGCTTTTATTTTCATTATATCAAATGTGCCAAAGTCTCAATGTAACACTTTAGGCTCTGTGGAGTATAAACTCTGTATAAATGTAGTAAACAAATACTTAGTAATAGTAGCAAAGTGTCTCTTACCAGGCACAGCTTACCAGCTCTTTAAATTGGAAAGCCGACATACATAATTCTAATGTGGGCTGTTTCCTTGGGTTTATCATTCTAGAAAACCCTTAAGTTCCATTGCAATTAATTAAACTTGTCTCTATTATTATATCATATATATCAGTGTCTGTTTATTGACTGATAAGATTCAATGTGCAGTTAATAATGATGCAATTTATCATCTGATGGTATTTGAGATACTTGGATATTGTAATTTGGATGTTTTTGTTACAAAATAGAATTCTGCATTCGATTGTAGGATGGAATTGAGATTGGAGGAATTATATAAAATTCTTCCTTTTTTATTCTTATTTTCTCTTCTAACTTTCCTCATATTTATTTTCATATCAGTTTATATATACTGGTATATAATGCATTTAGAATCCAACCATTAATATTACTTAAAAAGACAATGATTTCTGATCTGGGATTTGAATGGATTACCACTCCCAATAAAATTATCCTTATTTCTTGATAGGTTAGTCATTAAAAGAAGTAAAGAATTTGATTCAGATACCCACAGATTTTGGAGGACATTTGTCCCTTTCCTCTGGCACTTTTGTAGCAGGAAGTAGGAAGCAGTAACCTGAGGATAAATGCAGTCATAGGTTTCCTTCACCCTACGCACAGTACCCATGACTAACGCTTCAAGGGAAAAAATAATTTTTTATAAAGCGTTCATTTACTTTTTTCCTTATATTGTTTCAATTTCTAACTCCTTCTTTACCCTTTAATAGGGAGTCAAGTCTGATGATTGCTGTAGACACTGACGCAAACCTAGGGTCATTTATTGACATGAAGGTGACACTTTCCCGAGGGATCTGATCATATTTGTATCAAAAGAGACAGTGCATATGTCAGAAAAGGATAGTGATTTTTATGGTTCCAACAGTAGTAGTCCAGGTTAATGAATAAACTCTCTTTTTACCTCAGTAACTTTGTAAATGGTTAAGGTAATATTTGCATTTGTTATCCTCTTTGAATGCTGACCTTCAAACCTGCAGTTGGACTGACTTGCTGTTGGCAGCATTTTGTTTTTTAAAGGCTATTTTGAGGCCAGGTTAATTTCCACAGAGATTTTCTTTTGCCTCAAACATTCCATCTCATTTTACCTCCTGTGCTTGGTGCTTATTACAGCATGATTGACTCAAGGATGAAATATAGAAGCTTGTAAAGATATTTTTTATCCCCTAATAAACCTCCTCAACCCTTGATCTGATTTTTCATATGTAGTAAAATATGTATTGAGAAAAGTAGCCTGCAAACTATGTGCTTCTACCTGTTACTGACTTATTTAACCTTCATTTGGAAAGAGAGGCTGTTTTTCTCAATTAGACACTTTCCCTTCATAAAAGGGGGCAAAAGATGAGGCCCGGATGAGATGAATTATCAGGTTACTTGTCTCTTGATTCAGTGGTAATCCCTTGAGACCTTTCAAAATGTGACACCTCTTTTAAAGAAGAGATTATGTCAATATCAATTGCCCTGTTTTATTGAGCTCAGGACACTCATAAGTACACTATATATAAAAGTGTCATCTGGTGATGGGGCCAGCTACAAAAACTATTACTTGGGCCAAGAAGTTAGACATTCAGGTTGCGCTTGGAGGGATGAAAATTTTGAAGACATTCTTCCTGATAGCTCTTCCCAAACCTTACAAACTCTCATTTGGAATCACAGGGGAGGCTAAACATCTTGTGGAAGAAATAGCTGACTGGGATCCTGACGCCATTGCTGGTAATTTTATGGTTGAGTGACGCAGCATCATCGTGTGAGTAAGGAATGAGTCAAGGAACATCCAGATACCAAATTCCAATGCCTGCATTTTAGTAACACACTCATGGTCATCTGCCAACTGAACTAGATGGAAGGCAACCTGAATTGATCCTAGAAAGTTGTACGAATTGGCCAAATAAGTTTAGTGTGCACACTGCAGCAACATGAGACTGTTACTTATGCCATCAGTCTCATCTGTGTGCTTTTGTCATTGGGTCAAATCTGTCTGTATTCAGATATTTCCTGAAGTTCAGAGGACGAGGTACTGCAAAATGGAGACATCAGCCTTCTCCCCATTTTTAGGAGACCAAGAGTTCAATATGTTTATTTTGTAATATTAGTCACGTGTTCACTTGTTTTGCATTCATTCTAGTGATGTCCTTCAATTTCTTAGGGTATAAAGAAGGAGAAGAGCTGAAGATTGTTGTCATTTTTTCCTTGAAATATACTTTGAGTACTGTACTGGATGCATAGGAAAGGAGAAAGGAAAAATGGGCCATTTATTATTTAGTAAACCAGAGCTATACAGGGGAGAATTTGGAGCTGCAGGAGGAATTTTGAAAGGAGATATAAATCAGAGATCCCAGCAGGCACATTAAACTTGGGAGAAGTTTCTGGAGCCACTAAAATATAAAGTGATAGAGATGTCTTAGGGCATAGTGGAAAAGCATTCTGTGCCACTAAGAAAGAGCAGGGCATTGTTAATTTCATACCCAACCCCATCCACACATCGCTGTAACCTGCTTCAGGTACACGGGGTGCGTTAGTTGTCAAGAACTCATAAAGATATTAATACAGGACAAAAAAGTTTCTTTTGTTATGTATCCAATGCTTCTAAACAATCTCATGTATGTCTCAAAAAAAAAACAAAGTCAAAAAAACATTATTTTTTCACTATTGTTTTCTCATTTTAAATATCTAGAAACTAGGAGGTTAATTTATTTGTCCAAACTTTCTCCTTGTAAACGAGAGAGAAGGATTTTAATTCCAAGTGGAGTAACATCTTACTTTAGGCCCAAGGAGTTGTTAATAATTATTACTGTACCTTCCCTGATAATCTCCCCTAAATATTGACTTCGAAGGACTAGAGTGAAGGATTATCTGATAAAAGCTATAAAAATGAGACACAGTGCTGTATTTTACTACTATTTTACTAATGCCTACCTCCTGGTACATAATCATGAAGTTGTTATAAGTAGCTGGACCAGGCATACAATTAGGAGGAAGATAAGTCACCAAACATATAAAAGATCAGAAAGGATTTCTTACAATAGGAGAAGTAGAAAGAAGTAGGATCTTCTTAGTACCAAGAATTCCAGGCTTATAGAGTGTTAGAGTTAGAAGTCACCCCTAGTGCAATATTCTAACTCAGGGCCATTATATTTTGCTAGGTTAAAAGGATCCCAAATGACAATTTATAATTACATCAATGAACATTTATAATTTATGCTTCTATTTATAGGGAGTTATCACAAGGCTAAAATATCCACTCTGATCTTATAGCTGACATATTGAAAAATCAAAACACATCAGCTCCTGCCATGAATAATCTCTGTTTAAACAGTAAAGCAAATAACCTTTGATTAGTATGGCTGGCATTAATTTAGACATCACACTTCTGTCGGTGTTTAGCTGTACAAGACAGTTACAGAAGCATCAGACATATCTCATTAAAGAAAACGAGGAATTCAGCTTAATCTCGAGTGTGAAGCTGAATTAACTGAATCCAAAATGGACTTCTGATCTGTTGATTCAAGCTCACAAATTATTCAGAATATCTTAAACTTAACTAATTATCTCTCTCAGGCTAGGATCCCTGTGAACAGGAAATCTGAAAAATCAGTTGCTTCTCACAACCTAAAATCTATCTAAACTACCTGATGAAAATTCATGGATTAGTAATAACTGCTAACTTTTATTAAGCATTTACTGTGTGCTAGGTGATATATTAAGCCTTTTCTATTAATTAGGTCAAGTAATCCTCACATTTCTCTTAGGAGATAAAATAAACATCTAATATATAAGCTTAACAATGGAATTGAGGCTTGGAATGGATAAGGAAACTGCAGAAGTTTCCATAGCAAGGTGGTTCTAGGGAAGGGTCACGGACCTGACTCATTTGACTCTTGAGTTCATGATGATAGTTCTGTAACACAGATTCCTGCCTGCCAAGTGTCAGGAGACTGTTATTGCCCATTTTTGAAAACTCAGACCTCCTTCATATTGTATCGAAATAATATCTTTTCTTTTTCCTTTTTTTGTTTTGTTTTGTTTTTTGTTTTTGAGACAGAGTGTTGCTCTGTCACCCAGGCTGGAGTGCAATGGTGCAGTCTAGGCTCACTGCAACCTCTGCCTCCGAGGTTCAAGCAGTTGTGGTGCCTCAGCCTCCCGAGTAGCTGGGATTACAGATGTGCATCACCACACCTGGCTTATGTTTGTATTTTTAGTACAGATGGGGTTTCACCAGGTTTGCCAGGCTGGTCTCGAACTCCTGACCTCGATCTGCCCACCTCAGTCTCCCAAAGTGCTAGGATTACAGGTCATTTCTTTTCTTGAGACATTTGTTCCTTAGTGACAAGGATTCTGCCTTTCCTTTTAATATCTCAAATATCAGCAACATTTCTGGCTCATATTTACACTCAGTACGTAGTTGTTGAGAATGCATGAACAAATGACAAGCTTTGTTTTTAAAGCTCACCAGATTGATAATTTTCAGCTTTTCTTCCATTCACAAATCTGATGTATGTAGGAAGATCTACACCAACATAATAATCTCTGTAATAACAGCTCATTTTTTTATTAAGCACTGCTTTAAGCATTTTATAGATGTGATCTCATTTAAGCTTTATAACAACCCTGTGACATACCACTACTGTCTCCATTCTGAGATGAGATGAAGGGACTGAGGCAAAGGTAAGCCACTTCTCCAGGACCATGGGGTGAAAAGATAAAGGAGAGGTATTTGAACTCGGTCCATCTATTGTTTGAGTCTACATATCAGCCACTGCACAGCATTTCCCCTGCAAGCCAAATCTGCACTTGATAGATCATTAGAGCACCACAATTTCCCTGTTTTCACCGGTCAAATGTTGATAAGTATTGTATTCGAAGTGACAAGACCACACACTGCATATTAGCAATAGCTGGACTTGAATGGTAAATAAACGAAAAAAAAATTTACCCAAATAAGTTGAAATTTTATGTCCACATAAAAACCTGTCTGCAATGTTCCTAGCAGCTTTATACATAATTGCCTAAAATTGGAAACAATCAAGCTGTCCTTCACCAGGCGGGTGGATAAACAGATTGTGGTACATTCATACAATGAAATATTATTCATCAGTACAAAGAAATGAGCTATCAATCCAAGAAAATACATGGATAAATCTTAAATGCATATTGCTAAGTAGAGGAAGCCAGTATAAAAAGGCTGCATACTTTATGATTCCCAAATATATGACATTCTGGGAAAGGCAGACACAGTAGCAAGATCAGTGGTTGCTAGGGGTTTGTGGGGATGAGGGGAAAGGTAAGAAGGAGGGATGAATAGTTGGAACAAAGGGGAACACGGGAATTTAGGGCAGTGAAACTATTCTGTATGATACTCTAATGATGGATACATAACATTATGCATTTAGCAAAACTTATATAATATACAACACAAAGAGTCAGCTCAAGTGTACACTATAAACATTAGTTACTATTAATGTATCAATATTGGTTTGTTAATTATTGTCACATAAAACATGTATCACATGAATGCAAGTTGTTTATAACAGAGGAAACTGTGTATACGGTATGGAAGGGGCCATATGAGGAACTCTTTGTATGTTCTGCAGAATTTTTCTGTAAACTTAAAATTGGCCTAAAAATAATGTCTATTAATTTTTTAAAATAAGTTATTTAATTAAAAAATTAAAGATGCCAACCATTCAGGTGTTTTGGAAGACACGGAACTTTTCATTTTATAATATTAAAGAAAGTGATTTCTACTATCTGATAGCTGTCATCACAAACACTTGGTTATAATATCAGTATTTTAATTTTTAGCTTTAAGTACTAGAAAAAAATATAGCATCTGTATTTATTGTCCTGAAGAAATATACCCAGAAGAAGACAACCAAAGTGATGAAAACAATTATTTATTCAATACCTACTATGTATCATGTTCTAATGGGAGACAAAAGAATAAATAAATGATTATTTGCTTTCAATACAACCCCAGGACAATAAATATTTGCTGAGTGCTCACGAAATGCCAGGCTGAATATTTCTTGGAGGGATAAAGGACCAACGCTCAGTCCTTGTCTTGGAGGATCCAGCCATCAGTAATAGAAAGGAACCATTGATAACTGACTCACGATAGCCCATTACGCACTCGCTTAAAATAAAGGCATGTATAAAGGGCTGAAACAGCAGAGCAAAAAGCCCTCAGAAAGAATGCAATCTTACTGGGGAGCTAAGACAATTCAGAAGAGAAAAATATTGCAAAGACGACGTGTAATCCAGTGTAAAGACTCTGTAGTCCTCAGAGCTGCTATGCATAATCAGTTCAATAGGGATTGGAATATTTCAGGGATAAATGAAATCTTAAACCTTATAAATAATACGATGTTTTGCCACCTTCCACATAATATCCTATGTATATGCTTGTGTTGAACTAATACTTTTATTACAAATCATTTTAGATAAGATTTAGGTAGTTTAGGTAGTTAATTCAACAATATTTTGCTTTAAAATATCCAGGTAATAAAAATAGACTTTTTAAAGAGACCCTGAAGATTTATGAGGAATCTGAAATGACTATTGACACATTAAGAGTGTACTTTGTTTTGATTCCACTACAAATCTTTCAGCTCTAGTTCTCTTTTGAATGAACAACTTAATAGACAGGGTCTAAGCCAGGAAGAAAATGAAAAACCTATGCAATAATTCTTTGGAGAAAAAGAAGACAGTAATGGTACAGGATAACTCGGTACTTAATTTCGGAATATGTGAACATTGACTCTGAATCTCCAGCAACAAAAACAACTCCCAAAGAGTAACATCATAACCCAAGTGAAAAAACAATTGCACTGTTGATTAATATGACAGCAGGATGCAATGGTCCTTTAATGAATCCTACATTGTATCTGTCACAAACAATTGGAATTACGTGACATCAGGGCTATGCCTTTTGTCCCCCAAAACAAAGTTTCCAGAACAAGAGACATTATGAGATTTGATTAGGGATTATCCAGAAAAGTCAAGAGAAACTAAAATAAATTGTTATTTCTCTACAGACACATAGCAGAAAGAACTGGATGCACATATGACTCTTGACAAAAGAGAAAAATATTGATCAGTTTTTTTTTTTGACTTAATTAAGATTGGTATTTTAAATTGTCTGGCAGTAGGCAAGACCATGAAGAGTAAGAAGGGGATAAAAGTAGGGCAAAATGAAGGCACAGAAAGGATAAAAATGAAAGAAAGAAAGAATGGGTACATCGTCTTGCTTGGATAATGTTGGGGGTATGTATGGAAGAAAATAGAGTGACAGCAAGAAGGTGGTTCAGGACCCCAGTGCTCCAGTTTTGAAAGTTTTGAGGATATAAAGACCTTGGAATATAAAAGTGTTCAAAAACTAAGTCATTCCATGCTCAGTATGCTAGTGAAAAAACACAGCTCTTGTTTGTATACACACAGTGAATCTTCCTGGAAGAATAACCTTTTCCTTCTAAAAATAATAGGGCAGGCCATTGACTTTCAGTTAAGAATTATCTTCAAGGGGCTAGGACAAATGAGTTACCTAGAGACAGGAGCTAAAGAGCTGGTGAATTAAGGGATACATCATCCTTTCGAGAGTGACTTGTTTGCTTTTCTCCATCATACCTGCTTTCCTGAACAGTCTGTCAACAGCTGACCTCAGATTCCTGCTCAGGCTTTGATATATTCAGATAAAAAATAAAAACAACTGGACAAACCCACAAAGTGACTGTGACCCCCTTGATCCATCATAAATCTAGTTCCACATGCCACCTCAAATGACCCAAAAGAAGCTCTGTGGTTCATGGTTCATGCTCTTGACTTGTGAACAGGCAATGCAGAACAGGTAAATAATAGAAGAGGCAAAAGAAAGAGAGGAGAGAGTAGAAGTGATAGAGAGAAGCAATGATTTACTACATTCTGGCAATGTTTCATCTTTTCAAATGGGTTTTATTATTAACCTAAATCAGAGGAGTAGGTACATTACATGAAACTATGATTTTCAGAAATGTAATTTCCTACTGTATCTATTTCTTTTTGTAATATATTTCCTATCAACCTTAATGGCCTTGATGGTCATATTGAGCCTTTACCAATTATCCAATTATTGGCCTTCAGAAACTGAATTATTTTTTCCTATCTATTCATTGCAAGTCTAATGATAGAGACTGTGATCAAGTCTATAATTATATAGACTTTGATACAGAGTAGGATACAGTATACAATGTAGGTGGAGTCAATTCACACATATCTTTAAACAATGCAACCTCATGTATGATCTTTATTAGTGACATGTTCTAAGGTATAAAATGTGTATAGTCAGGGAATCCTTAAATTTAATTCAAATACTACCTTGTACTCCAAGAGTGACTTCCTGTGCATAGGTATTTGGTGATAAACTTTTGGCATTACCTGTTTGAAATTATAAAATTCACAGTAGCCCTTGGACTCCTACTTTGAGAGATCCTGTGAAGTGGAACTCTGCTCAGCCACTCATTTCTTTTTCTGATGTCTTCACAGTGCCTTCTGGGTGGCATGCCCTAACTAGGTACTTTCTTTCACATACATCACCTTTCTAATAAAAGGGCATAAAATTAGAAGAACTGGAATGCAATATCAAAGCCAGGAACACCTGAATAATATATTCAGTGCAGCATTGTAGAAAGAGCAATGGATTAGATATCAAAGAACTGTTTTGAGGTTTTAACAAGTTGCATAGGTATACAAACTTGAAGATATCACTTAACTTTTTTGAGTCTATATTTATCTAAAAATGGGAATCCAACTTTTTTTGTGTGTATGCTATTCAAATGCTTAAAAATTCTCCAGAGTGCTTATTAAAATACAGATTTCTGGACAGGTGCAGTGGCTCACGCCTGTAATCCCTACACTTTGGGAGGCTGAGGCGGGCAGATCACTTGAGGCCAGGAATTCAATACTAGCCTGGGCAACGTGTTGAAACCTTATCTGTATTAAAAATACAAAAATTAGCCGGGTGTGGCCACATGCACCTGTAATCTCACTTACTCAGGAAGCTGAGGCACAAGAATTGCTTGAACCTGGGAGGCAGCGGTTGCAGTGAGCTGAGATTGCACCACTGCACTCCAGCCAGGCAACACAGTAAGACTCTGTCACAAAAAATTGAATTTTAAAAAATACATATTTCTGAGACTTATACTCAGATACATTATCCACTTGCTCCTATATAGGGCCCAGGGATGTGGATGCAATGCCATGTTTTTATGGAAGCAGCTGTTGTTCACACACTGTCTTCAGGGTGGTCCTGAATCACATTAAGAAAGTCTATTCTTCACATTAAGTCTATTCTTCACATTAAGAAAATCACATTAAGAAAGTAGGAGCTCTTCATCTTACAGCATAAGAATTGTTTCTGTTATTTTTTATTTTTTTTTCTTATTGATTACTACACATCTCTAGACAGCTTGGTTTTAAAATATCTGACTGATTCAACAGTGCACAGACAATTTTATAATTTCCATCTCCATTCTTTTTATCATTTACTTTACTGCTAAGAAACCGTAATACTACCGCTCCTTTGGTGCATAATGTCCCTTTTAATTTCATGTTCAAGTTAAAGATTTGTTTATAGTTCCGCAAACTACACTTACTCTATCTTCAGAAGAGTCCATGTAATTACTGAAACTGAAAATGTTTGGAGTGGATAAGAGAGAGTGATGAAGACGAATTAGGAGAAAATTACAAAGATAAAAGTAAAATTGATGCGAAAATATTAGAGAACATGTAGAATATTTAATAGAGAAACATATTAGTAAAATCGGACATCTATTTTACATAAACCAGAATGGTGATGTTTACTAGGTGCTTATCCTTTTCTTTTTAATGATAAAGGAAATAAGATAAATTAAAAAAAAGTCCAACATAATTTTGTTAGCAAGTCTTTCACCTGCCTTTTGAAACATACACTTTAAGAATCTGTATGCAAACACATTCCAGTGACCTTAAGATCATTTATGATTTGTTGAAGATGTAAAAATAAAAAAGAAATATAAGATTCCCAAGAGGGCATTCTGTTTGAGTTATAATGCCATCTTAACGTTCTCTATAATACAAGTATTAATAAGATGCAGATGTTTTTCTTATATTGATACATTAACCATGCACAGAACCAACCAACATATTAGAAAAAAAATGACTTGAACTTTAACATACAGTAAATTGAAAATACACTTCAAACCCAAAAGACATCTAAACCTTGCTTTTATTTTAGATTAATTTAACCCCAGGTACCATAAGATTCTGATATCCTGTGATTTGCAACATATATTTAAATGATCAGGTGTGAAATCGCCCCCTACCCAGTCTCTGGAAACATTTCAAATGGATAAAATTTTAAAATATTTCGTCTTCTAATCTGTGTGACAAAGAGCGTTCCTAATGTTTTGACGAAGTAGAGAAAAATTTAACTTCAAAAAATAAATTCAGGAAATAGTGTAATTAAGCAAAACATATGGCATGATATAATATTACTGGCAGTCATCCTAGACATCAATTTTGAAGTTAAGTAAAAGCAAAGAAAGTGAAAGAGCTCTGCTGTAAAAAGAAAAAAAAAAACGTTTTTAAAAACTTAGAGACCGAAATTTACAGCTTTGAATAATGGAACTCTCTGTACCAACATTGTCATCTCTCCAATATTCCTAAACAAAAATTAAAATTAAATATTCTTTGCCCCTTTTGTGTCAAAGGGTGACTGTTGACAAATTGGAGGGTCAGGAAGTAGTTGGTGGGTAAAAAGCATGTTTTAAACAGAGAATTCCTAAGGACAGAGAGTTGGGAGAAACTGCTGTTTCTACATAGAATGAAGTTCAATTGGGTCTAGCCGGACAAATGTTCAAATGACACCTGCTAGCGGTAGGCTGAAAATGAGCATGGAACCAGGATGGCGAAAGGCATAGCAGAAGGCAATGTCAGACAAGTCAGACAGAACTTTGCAGAATTAAAGTTAAAAATAAAATTTAAATACCAGTGTGAGAAAGGTTGTAGAAAAATAAGCACTTTTATATAGTTCTGTTGGAACAACAGTTTCATCTTTCTAGAAGTCAATTTGTAATTTGTATAAAGAGATAACTGATCACCCTAATTTTTCCACTGGATACTATAATGATGCAATAATTATTACATGTATATAGATTTAATTCTAAGGATGGTTATAAAAAGTAGCTTATAATAGGAAAAAATAATTTGAACTTACAAAAAGGTGGCAATTTTTGAGTAATGTAGTTTTATGAAATTATAGATTATGAAATGATTATAATGTTGTTGGAGAAGCTTATTTCTTACTTGAAAAGATGACTATGATAGCTCGTTAAGCAGAGACGAAATATGGCTTACCAGTATGAAGAGTATGGTACAATTTTTGGATAAATGAAAAAATATAAATACTATTCATGGAAAATTATTCAGGAGTATAAGCCAACCTATAAGTTACTATTTCCTTATATTTATAGTACATATCATAAGCTGAAAAATGTTATTTATTAATAAATCATCTATTTCATTAGAATATTAGCTTCATGAGTCAAGAGACTATACCTGCCTGAGTTTCCACTGTGATCCGAGTGCCCATTATGGTTACATACTAAGAGCTCAATATGAGTTTGTTGTTGTTTTAATGTAAATGTTCAATAGACCTTTGTTGAACAAATTGATAAACCAGTGATTCTGTCTCTAAAAATAGGAAAATATGGATGTAACTCTGATATTTTCTATTTTCTTAGTTTTGATTGTTTTGTTTTCCATAAGGATACATTACACGCTATGGAGAAAGAAAATGCAACAGGGTCAAACCAAAAAACAGCTACAGGTAGTTAAATCAAGCTTAAAATGGCACGTTAGGACTCAGATGAAGACAGTGGAGAAGCATCTGGGTCCCGGGTTCTAGATATCACACTATTAAAATCAAAGTTAATGAATGCACAGACAGCAGAACAAAAAGAAAGGGAATTTTTTAAATGGCCTACTAATAAGCCATCTTAACGAATAAGCAACAACACTGTCATCATTATCAATGGTTGTGATTATTTCATGGACGTACCTAATTTCAGTTTGTAATACCAATTCCCTTGGTGCATTAAAGCTGCTTCTGAACTTTTACTCTTTTAGATAACCCTCTAATTAACATACTGGTGAACAAAGGTTTTGTCCTTTTTGAGATTATATCCTTAACAGATCATAAGGAGTGAAATTTCTGAATTGGAATCATACACTTAGACTGATTAGAGTGTGTTCAAAGAACAATAGCAAGGATGGTAGCAAAGTTAGAAAGAACCAACAGTGTCCATTAAAAGTACGATGGTAACATCATGTGCTGATGGCTTCTCGGCCAATTTTTCAAAAGTAATAAAAGTGAAATGAAACCATTGCAACCTTTCATGTCATGTGAAAAATACCTGGGGAAACAGGGCAGTTTAGTCTATAAAAGAAAATGCTCAGAAGACATATTTAATCACTTCAAATACACAGTTAACGGACAGAGCAAAGACATTTTAGATTTTTAAAAAAATAACTACAAAGGAGAAAATAAAGACCAGTAGTGCAAAGCCAAAGAAAACTGCTTCAAATTTATTTCAAGGAATCATTTATAATCGTGGGAGTTGTCCACAGGTGCATGTCTCCATCTTCACAGAGAATAGAACAATACCTTGACTTCCTCAATAGGTTGAGAGGAGAAATGTATTTAAAATTCTTGGGATTCCCTCAGACATAGTAGACTACTCAGCACCTTTTACCCATACTCACTATCCATGGCACACACAGAGGTTTCTCTATCATTCGGATGCGGTTGCAACATAGGCTGCGAAATTAGTCAGTGTGCAAACTGGAGAGAGGGCTCTCCCTTCAAGATCCAAATTAAAACTTAAACTTCTATTTCCTAAAAATTATTTCATGACGATCTCCAAAGAGTTGTTTGCTTTCACCTGTGTGTTCTCTTTCATTATTTTAAAATTACAATATATTTAAAGTGTGTGTGTGTGTGTGTATATGTCTGTGTCTATAGCTATAGCTATATCTCCCTATTTATAGTAATCATTATATTTTAATATGGCTTTTCTGACCCTGCCATGCCACAGGTCAAAATCCTTTAATAGCTCTTCAGTACTATCTGGAAAAAAAGTTAATTTCACATTTGGGATGTATCCTCTAGCTAGCCCTCCATCTCCATTTCTTGCCGTTCTTTCCCCTTACCAGCACTGATGAAACTCCAGACATTCTGAATGTCCATATCTTGTTAAATTATTCCATGTTTTCTTGTCATCATGCTTTTACATCTGTTGCTTAAACTACAAGGAATAATCATTGCTTTTTCAGTTTCTCTGGCTCACTTCTACTTATAGTTTAAGTCTTGGTTGGAATGTCATTCCCTCCTCAAATCTACAGTGATTTCAAAATCTGGATTAGGAGCATCACTATCATCCTATACTTTCTCTATCCCACACTATATTGGCCCAGATTTCTTAATTTTCTTTCTCCCCTACCGATCTATAAATTCCATGAGGACAAGTGTAATGACTATCTTGTTTAATTTTATATCACCATTACTTAGCATAGAATGTCTGCACAGAGGAAGTGCTCGATAAATATTTATTAAAAGAATGGTTGATTGCTGTTTGCAAGGCATGAATCAATAAGCTCCTGGAAGCCTGAGTCTGTATTGTCTTTTTAAACTTCATGCACTAGCACAGAAAGCAGCACACATGGTGAGCAGGAATAGATTTAATTATTTAAAAAATTTTCCTGATTTGTAATTTATGGCTTGGCATCAGTATACAATCAATCAATCAATCCAATCTCTCTCTCTCTCTTTCCCTGTCTTGCAAGCAGTAAGCTCTTATCTTACCACAAACATCTGAATCTGCCTTTCGAGAACACAGTACAGACAGGGCATTCACCTGAAATGTTATATAGACAAAGCAGTCTGTCATCCTGCGTTTACTGTGAATTCACTAATAGGTTTACAGGATGTGGTTCATGCAAACATGTGACTTATTTTTGCTGTCATTTACCCTTTGAGTACCTTTGGTAATTGGTCTTGTTGACAGAAGCAGCCAACATTTTGTATTAGAGGTTCCAGTGGGTGCATCATATGTCAATTGCTTTCTCTGTCAATTCATTCTAGTTGCCCAGTAATGAAATCCACACGAAACTATCACAAATTGGTAGCTCACCAAATCTAAAGCAAGACAGACAGTCCGTTTCTTCTGACTGGGGAATATTCCACATGAGTGTGTGTTGCCCTCTACAGCCCACTGCATGTGCACATTTTCTGGCAGGAAGGGGAAAAATAATAAAGTGAAAAGAGTGTGAAATAATCCTTTAGTATATGAGGATGCTGTGTATAAATTCACAATCTGATACTTCATCAGGAACCAAAGTCAAAACCATTTTGCTTTTCTATGGTGTGTGCACGTGTATGTGTATTTTTCATGTTGCGTTTAGTATCTGCAGTAGTCTATATATATGTAAAACATTAGATTCCTCTGAAATAAATAGCTATACCTCTGTGGTCTTCAGACAAAAAGAAAGGAGCCTGAAAAAAATATGTAACAATGTTAGGGAGGTTGGAAAAGAAAGAAATGCAGTCAATTAAACAATAGGTGCGAGAGTTTCAATGTTGACAGGACTTACACTCATTTCCTACAATTTCAGATAACCATTTGAGAACACTGAAAAGGAATAGGGTTCAAAGGCATGTCTAAAAGAAAGCAGTCTTATTTTTCAGGACCTCAGTGTCAAAGCGGATTTCATTGTGTGTTTGTATTTTCACTGTATGTTTGTCTCCATTTGCCATTGTAAACAAAAGTTGGTACCAGTAATTCCCTGGTTGCTTGAAAAGTATTTATTCCAGATTTTTTTTTTTTTTTTTTTTTGCAGTGGCGCAATATTGGCTCACTGCAAGCTCCGCCTCCCAGGTTCACGCCATTCTCCTGCCTCAGCCTCTCCGAGTAGCTGGGACTACAGGTGCCCGCCACCACGCCCGGCTAATTTTTTTTCGTATTTTTAGTAGAGACGGGGTTTCACCGTGGTCTTGATCTGCTGACCTCGTGATCCACCCACCTCGGCCTCTCAAAGTGCTGAGATTACAAGCGTGAGCCACCGCGCCTGGCCTATTCCAGATATTTTAATCAGTTCATGTTTTTGTAGCGCATTTGGTATTTGTTGTTTTCAAAATGATTTATTCAACCCTTATAAAATCCCTGTAAAGTTGGCTGGGCAGATATATTTTATTCTCTTTTTGGCAGTTGAAACTGAGACTCATGACTACAGAGTTTATTCATGACAAAATGGAATGAGATTTCATATCCCTGACCCAGTTCAATTCTCCAGCTATTCATTTTCCCAATTGATACATATAGTAGTTAAAGATGTTATATGAATTCACTTGGGCAAATGCCAAATTAGAAGCATAAACCTTTCTTCATCGAAATAGATACCAACAGTTTGTTCATTTCCATATATTCTCCCCCGAACAATAATCAATTCAAGACCATTCCAATAAGTCAGAGAGCTAATGTACATTAAAGGGTGAAATGAAAGAAGTAACACTTTTCGAGAAATTTATATATACCCAGAATTTAATACTGCATGATCTTCACATGTTTTTTCATCCTAATGAAATCCTTAGAAGCAAAAAATATGTCCTTTTACCTATAAAGAAACAGGCATTTCAAAGATATTAATTTGTCCTAATAGCTGGTTGTGGGAGATCTCTCATAAGACCAATTCCACTATACCACATAACCTCCAGTGTACTTATAATGTTGTTCATGCAAACTTCTTGCCTTTTAGAGATAATCTACTCCTCACTTAGAAGCCACATGGTCCTAGTCTAGGCTTTTATTTTTGATGAAATTGAACTTGGGTATGAGTTACAATTTGTACGGCCTTCCCACTCTATGACATGACCAATATGCCTACATATTCTGGGTGTTATTTTCTTTGCTATAATATGGATGATTTAAACAAAATAATTTACACGGTCCCGTATAGCTCTTAAGCCATATCATACGATTCTATTATTGCTCCATGACCTCTACTATGCACCACAAGATGAGTGGTTATGATGGCCTGTGGCCCCACAGCGACTGATATCATAATTATGCAGGAATAAATCATGCTGCTATAAAGACACATGCACATGTATGTTTATTGTGGCACTATTCACAATAGCAAAGACTTGGAACCAACCCAAATGTCCAACAACGATAGACTGGATTAAGAAAATGTGGCACATATACACCATGGAATACTATGCAGTCATAAAAAATGATGAGTTCATGTCCTTTGTAGGGACATGGATGAAACTGGAAAACATCATTCTCAGTAAACTATCGCAAGGACAAAACACCAAATACCGCATGTTCTCACTCATAGGTTGGAATTGAACAATGAG